>NW_009625685.1:0-15607 GCF_000690535.1 Cariama cristata | reverse complement strand
TAAAATGTCTGCTTTTTGAAAGCAGTTTATACCAGTTCAGCCCAACACGTATTTAACAAAATTTCAACTGTAATGTGACATCAGTATGCAGGTGTATTTGTAGGATTGCTTTTGCATTTTTAGGGTTTGAGATAAGGTGGTTTTTAACTGTAAAGATCCTTCTTAATATTTTCTGTACGTATTTTTGACAGGATGAAGCAGGAATCCCAGGTATACTAGTTGGAGTTTCTGTAGATGGAAAGGAAGTCTGGTCAGAAGGTTAGTATATAGGAGCAATAGTTCTGCATGCTGTTGGGAAGCAATGAACGTTTTAAAAGTGAACAATTTGGACCCACTGATCAGGCTGGAATTTCATCCACTTGATGTCCCATCTCCAGGCAGTGGCCAGAAACAGGTGCCTGGGGAGTATGAAGTGATACTTTCCTTGGTAAGCATCAGTAATTTCCAGGAATCGATAATTTATTAACTTCCTGAATGTGCTAGTGTATCTCAGTGGTTATGTTTAAGACACTTTCTGCCATTAATTTTTCAGGTTGGTCTTTGAATATACTTAGGCATACAGTGGTGCAGTGGTCTGGTAGAAGTGTGTATAGGAGGTAAAGAACTGTCCTTCTCACAGGAACTTACTTAATAGTCAAAGTAATAAAGGCTCATATTTGCTGATCTGTCTCCCATTTGTAGGCTGAGGTGTAGATTTTTACTGAGGAGGTACTGAGATTTAACAGATGTCATCCTTCCAGAAACTACAAGTGATTTTTCAGGTTACACAGTTTAGTTTTAAATAGACTCCGTTAGTATTGCTCATATCATGTAGACATTTGATGTTTATTTAAAAAAACCACCAAACTGTGTGTCTGTTTTCAGAAACATTTTCATAGTATGTTTTGGGTTTTTTTGACAACTTAAATGGTAGTAGTAAATGGCAACATACTTCATTAACGTGTTGCAAAATTTGAAACAAACAAACAAAATCCTTCTGTGTAAGATTGTTGCTTTCTTCTGACTGTTGTTGCATTAACTTTTATATATGCACAAAGCTGATTATAGGTTTTCATTTCTCGTTCATCATGACAGAAGTGAGTTGGAGAGCCTCTGGTACCTTTTTTAATGTGACCTAGTAAGAAAATTGTGTTAGAAACTTAATCACAAACTTTCTCAAAGCATAGCTTTTTCTGGTCTCAAATTACCTAACAATGAAAGCAGTTTTTGTAAGGCTTCTGCAGAATTGCTTCCTTGACGTGCAGGAGGGTGTGTGAGGGAACTAGTGCCAGAGTTGTGGTTTATCACTGGGACTGCCAGATCCAGTAGCAGGACAACTACATGTGGGAGCATAAGCCATGGCAGAGCTTTCTGTACCCTGCTGCCCTGCTGCTGCATATTGATATAGAGAACAACACTGCCTTGAGTAAGGCAGCTCGGAGGTGGGTAACATTGCTCTGGCGGACTTCTGGGTCATTTTATTGTCCTCCTCTCTTCTTCATGTGGGGAAGAAAATAAGAACAGGTGTAAGTTGCGTGGATTCTGTGACCACGGTACTAAGCCTGCTTTCTTGCTAAACTGATGTGAGTGATTTGAGATTTGGAAGGTATTTTCACTGAGGGGTACAGTATCTGCATTCACAAGCACCATGCAAGCACCTGAGTAGCAACTTGACCTAAAAGAAAGGATCTTGGGCAACTGGCGTGTCATCTGTTTTATTTCTTGTATTTTGGCAATTTTTTTTTTGTTTCCTTTGAGTAGTTCATTGTTAGACTACAGTTTTATATAGACAGACATGCATTACTTGCAGGCCTTGCTCGTACTGAAAACTGCAAATATATCATTACTATATTTCATTGCTTTTTATGCTGCAACATCGCTTGCACAGTTTCTTCGAACCTAGCTCAAACTGAAGACTAGTATGGGAGCTTCATAATGCCTTATTAATTCCAGTTCTTGCTACCAGTCTTGTGGGTTGCTTATATAGGAAAACACTGGTATGGAGACTATTAAGCGGTCTTTTAATTGAAGTCGTGCTGAGTGATGTTGAAACATTGTGTATAACACCACTGTCTTGTGAAACGTTACAGCTTAGGTCATAGCAATGAGTTTGTGAGTGGTTTCCTTTCTCAGTTTCTGTATTGATAAAGTAAGACCCTTTGCAGCTTCAATCATTAATTCAGAACAATAAAAGGAGTATTTATGACTGTTAGTCAGCTATTTTACAGCCAAGATTTTGGTCTTTTTAGTTTTTCTACATTGAGTATTTGATCTCAGGAGTGTAAATTTTGGCTTAATCTTCAATCTCATTTACTGTTAGGTTTGTTTTGTAGTCTTAATCAGTAACTTGGGATGCCATTGGCCAATACAATGGGCTTTGATTAACTGTTCCTACTACATTAAAATGTTATTAACTTAATTGAAGCAGGAGCAGGGATAGTCCAATTCTTCACGTCCCAGTTTAGCTAGAGGAAAAACATTTTAAGGAGCCAGTAAATCTAATTCATTGCAAATAATTAATTCAGCATGTCTCTATGTAAAATATTTACACAGTGTTTTTATTTTCTTAAAGGTTTGGGTTATGCTGATGTAGAGAATCGTGTAGTATGTAAGCCAGAGACGATCATGCGAATTGCTAGTATTAGCAAGTGTCTCACAATGATGGCTGTTGCTAAATTGTGGGAAGAAGGGAAACTGGATTTGGATGCTCCAGTGCAGAAATACGTCCCTGAATTTCCCGAAAAAGTCTACGAGGGTGAAAAGGTATGTAATTGTTTATTGGTGACACTTTCTTGGATTTTTGTACCTGTCATCACACAGCCATATGTGTACAGGTGCCTGGATCTGGACCTATTCCTGTAAAGCACCAAAAATAATTTAGACAAGTACTGATGTTTGCTGCTCGAAAAAGCAATGCTTCAGTTTTATATCAAGCGTGTAGTGTCCGCAAATATATGTACATATTTTAACCATGTTTAATACATGATATTTAAAAGGTCTTACATCTTTGTCTGTTCCTCGTCATGTTGAGTTTTACTTTTTTTGGTGATTTAGTGTGCATCATATCTTTAATGAAGAGAGCTCACACTTAAATATTGCCCTTTCTACCTAGGTTGCTATTACTACAAGACTGTTAGTTTCACACTTGAGTGGGATTCGTCACTATGAAAAAGATATTACAAAAGTAAAGGAAGAAAAGGAGAAGGCAAACAGAGCACTTAAACTAACAAAACCCTATCAGGATAAAGAACAAAAAGAAAAAGAAGGCAAAGAGATTGAAAAGACTGATTCTGTCAAACCGAGGAAAGAACGCGAAGGTGAGATAAAAAGCCGAAATTCAAAACCTGGCAGGAGGGACAAGGAATTTGAGCAAGAAGAATATTATTTGAAGGAAAAATTTGAAAGTGTGATTGAATCACTGAAGATATTTAAAAATGATCCTTTATTTTTTAAACCAGGTGAGTTTCTATTAATATAGACCAAAATGTGCTCTTCTGGTGAAATTCTTGTTTCAAATTATTTTACATGCAGTGAGGATAGTACAGTCCAGTACAGGGTGTTTATGTGGGGTTTTTGTTTTGTCTACTTCCTCCCCCCCTTTTTTTTTTTTACTTCTCGTGCCCCATTAAAAGCTCAACAGAGAAGTATTTGGGCTGTTCTGCACAAATCATCTGATCATGTAATTGTCTTAACTGATGTAACTTTTGAAGACTGAACTGATCAGGATTTAATGAGTTCAATTTTAGATAACAGTCTTGTATGGATATCTTTACCAATCTACTGACTTGTTAGAATTATAAAGAATTATGTATTTTTATATATATAAAATAATTATGCTTATATAGATACCTTCTAATGGTGTATCTGCACCATAATACAACAGGTTCAAAATGTGATGTAGCCAAGATTTAAAAGGTAATACAAAGAGTCCCAGATAACACAGGGGAGAAGAGAAAGTGGGACCTCAGGTAGAAGTAAGACTTTTCTCCCAGGAGCTCTATGTAATGCACTATGAAATGTACCAGTTACTGAATTTATAAATGCTAAAGCAGATTATCATTTTGGTAACAAATTGGTATCTACAAAATATTTTGTAAGCAGATACCAACTTGCTGTATTCATGCTCTGGGCCTTCTAGATATGAACCAAAAGCAAAAAATTTTACTGAGGCACCAAACCAGAGCTAAAAAATTCTATGGAAAGACCACAGAATCACAGAATTGTTGAGGCTATTTATTGTTGGAATTAAATTAATTATATAGGGGACTTTGAGGAACTTATACCTGAAGTTCTAAATGAGTTACATTACATACATACATACAAAACCAGAACTAAAACACTATGATAAAAGTTATCAAGACCTTTGAAAACCTTGAGTGAACACTACTCTTGTCTTTCAGTCTCTAGGGGATAGACACACAAACACGTTACAGTAGGTGAGCATCTTTTAAGAAGTAATTTTATGGTTTGCTTCAGCTTTCCGAATCCAGACATACTTCTTAGAACTCATATGGTAAATCTTGTGGAAAGGATGTTAAATGTCAGTCTTCACATCTTGGCTGTACATGCAGATTCATGAAAATTTTTTTTAGCGCTGTTCTTGGAGCCATCTGCACTTAGCAAGCATCTGTGTCTGCTGCAGTACAGAAATTCCTGGGGCCCAGTATCATAAGCTTGTGATTCACATCACATTAAAATGGGGGGAGAGAGGGGAGTCTTTTAATTGATTATTCACTGCTATATATAGTCTAATTTGCACATGGGATTACTTAAATTTTATCCTTCAGATTCCATTTGAGCATCATGCAGCTAACTTTTTTCCCCCTCTCCTTTCTCACTGTCTTTCTTCAAGGTAGTCAGTTCTTATATTCAACGTATGGCTTTACTCTCTTAAGCGCTGTTGTGGAGAGAGTTTCAGGACAAAAATTTACGGATTATATGCTAAAAATGTTTCGTGATTTGGATATGCTATCGACTGTATTAGATGACAATGAAGCAATGATCTATAATAGAGCAAGGTAAACAAGGATGAAACTTTTTTTTTCCCCCACAACGATTGTTGCTCTTTCTATCTTTACTTAGCCAACTGAATTAAGAATGTGTAACTTTTTTCCTTTTTTTTTATTTTTCCAGGCTTTTAAATGAAGTGGCTTAAGATATTTCAAAGTTTGTCATGTAACTGGTTTTATGTCAGCATTATGGTATTGGTTCTGTAATTAGCATGTAAAATTACAGAATAGAAAATAAGTATTTCTGTTACAAGAGTATATGGGGGGGGGGTGGCAGGGGTGATTTTGAAGTTTGCATTTGTTTTGAGTACAAATAAGCAGGTAAGTGTACATAGGGTAAAATAAAGGAGTAACTATGAGATTTTGTTAGAGTATATAGTTAACTTGGTTTGCTTTTTAAGAGTTCCATGCAATTGTAATAGTCTCACAGTAACACAAGGTTTTAATAAATTACATAGTAGTAGAATTTTAATTCTGGTTAAAATTTATGTTTAACACAGAACATACTTCACCAATTGATTTCTTTTTATTAACTGCAAAAAAACCAAACCCACAAAAAAACCCCGGAGGAATTTATATAACTGGATAATCTATTTTAATATAGTGGATAAGGGTAGAGTTTCTTGTCTTTCTCTCCAGTCTTATTGACCTACCGGTCTGGGCTCTGAAATTGACTCGCCTGTTAAATTTTGGTGCGGGAGAAGAATTCTAACTGAATCGCAAAAGCAGGTTATAGAAAAAGTCTCATGAAAATGAGACTCAATTAAAAAGTTTGGTGTCTAAAATTCTCTCAAAGAATGAAAATTATGATGAACATGTTGAATCCAAGGTTTATAGTACTTACATATAAGTGTATATTTAAAGTGTGTGTGTGTGTGTATATACGCATACAAAGCAGTTTGTAATGTTTTAGGGATAACTTTACCGCTGTATTCTAAGATGCTTTGTGCTGGTATTTATTTTGCTTGCAAATTTTCAGAGGCTCTTCAGGCTGTAGATCTGGATGCTAGTGATGTTCTCATAAATTACCAAGCTTGTACAGTCAAGTTCTTTTAAATATATGTGTGTATATTAACTCGTTTATAAGTGGAAATATGGTAGAGATGAAAGAGTTGGGACAGACACTGTTTTGGGGTTCTTTTTTATGGGCTACTTATCATTAAGCAAAACTGAGATGCTAATGTGATGGTTTTGCTTCCACAAATAGCTAGCTTGGTGTCTCAAACTAGAACATATTGTCATGTTGTGGTTTGTTCGATGGTTTGGTTATACTGTATTTCACTGACATGAAAATGTTCAAAAATTCATGTTGTAGATCTTTTAGAGGTGTAAGTCAAGCATTTCAGCATCTCTGTAACAGGTTTATTGTGACTGAAAAACTGACTATAGGGACATTGAGATAATGAAGTCACTGCCAGAGTTTATGGTAGTCTTGCAACATTTGTGTCTCTTCCTTTGCTTCAGCTTCTGACTTTCAGTATTACCGCTTTCAGAAGTTCCCTAAAAGCTTTCCAGTACAAGTGCAGGCTAGATAGGGAATGTGTCTCTGTACTGTTGGACAGTAGGCTTGCCCCGACTGCCCTCTCCTTTTGGTTTTTTGTGGTTCCTTTTCACAACTCTCCAAGTTGGACCTCTTGTGATCTAAAAACCAAAGGTGGAAATTAATCGGATTGTATAGTTATTCATCATTCCTTTTCATATGTCGTATGAAATTAATCCTGCCATGATTGGACTGTTTTTTTCGAAAGCATAATTCAGTCTGCACTCCTGTTGTGTTGTTCCTGCTCATTCTGCAATTCTGGTTGGTAGTCTCTAATTTGTATTTTAATGATAGGTTTTGCAAGACTCATTCATGTGTCTCACTTTTCTTAGTAGTTCCAGAATATTCAGTTGTTGTAGTATATGGCAGGTATAATGGGGCAGTGGGGGGAAATCAATCATAAATGGAAACTACTGTCTCAGAGCAGTCATCTAAGACTTCAGTGAAATTTCAGCTCAGTGTCTGATAATCATGGGGTAGTTGTAGGATTCCTCTTTCTTAAAACACTTTAAATCTAGTACAGGCATTTAAGAAAAATCCTGTGCTGACTGATCTATAGATTTCTGTCACTTCTCTTATTTGTATATTGCCTTTACTCTTAGTGTATCCTAAGTAGAAAGATTAGTACTTTTACTGAAACTAAGCTTCTAACCTAAGAAGTCACATTTAATTTTTGTTTTCCCATCTGAATTTCTTACTGATTTTTTTTTTTTTTTTCTGCAACAAATATATTTAAGAAAAATATATTTTAAAAAATTCTGAAGTTTCATTAGAACAAGGTAATACATGCTTGGTTTGCCCTTTTAAGGTAGGGCAGTTTAAAATAGTGCATAGTATCTGAGAATGACAAGTTGAATTTTCTTGAATTCCAGGTGTTATGTTTACAACAAAAAGGGACGGCTAGTAAATGCACCGTATGTGGACAACTCTTACAAGTGGGCTGGTGGTGGCTTTCTGTCATCAGTAGGTGACCTTCTGAAATTTGGAAATGCCTTGTTGTACAGTTATCAAGCTGGACAATCTAAAAACACTAACGGGAAACTTCTTCCTGGGTACCTCAAACCAGACACAGTCACAATGATGTGGACCCCAGTGCCAAAAACGGAAGTATCGTGGGACAGGGATGGTAAATATGCAATGGCTTGGGCTGTAGTAGAGAAAAAACAAGAATGTGGCTGTTGCAGACAGCAGAGACACTATGCATCTCACACGGGTGGTGCAGTGGGGGCAAGTAGTGTCCTTCTAATTCTTCCTGAAGAGCTGGACTCTGAAGCTATAGGTACTGGTTTAGTGGTACCACCTAGAGGGGTAATTGTTAGTATTATCTGTAATATGCAATCAGTTTCACTCAACAGCACTGCCTTAAAGATTGCAAGAGAATTTGATAAAGAAAAACAGGCACAATATATAGATTAAAAAGAGACGCGTGTAACTGAACTCACTGTACTGAAACATGAAAAACTAATGGAGAAGGGTATAATTGGACTCTGAGATCACTATGTGAAGAAAAAGCATTGAAAATTCACTTCTGCTAGTGGTGCTAAACTTACGTGTAATGGAATTAATCTCTCAGGGAAGTTACTAACTTACAGAAAAGGAGAATGTAACAGTCAAATCTGATTTCTTGTAGTACCTGTGTAAATTATCGTTATATTAGCAAGGTTTTTTTTCTCATCCAGTCAAGCACTTGACCAAGATTAAAAAAATTAGCATTGGTTTCTTGCACTGAGAAGTACTGTAACAAATTATCTACCTTAAATGTTAAACTTTTGAAAAATTTCACATCTTGATTTGAGCGCACAAGGACGTAATTTGTTATTATCCCAGTTCGTCTGCCAAAACTGTTCAGTATTACTTTTTAAAGAAAAATGGTTTTACTATTGATTTTTATACTTTCACATAGCACTTCTTTGCTTAAAAAGCAAAAAACACCAACAAAACCCAAATCTTGAAGCTACCTCCAGAATGCAGATTTATACCAGAAGTACGCTTTTGTCAGAACTGTGGATTGTTAAGAATTAGGAAAGAATGAAGCTAGAGTAATGTAAGTAAAAATCTTTTTGTTACTTAGATGTCCTCTCTTGCGTTATTATTGGACACAGAGAATGTGTGAAACTAGTTTACTGTGAAATCGGAGGAGTATTTCCACAGTCAAATATGCCCGAATAGCACAACGTGGTGAGCTGTCAAACTGTGTCATTGTTTTTGAATGATACACATGCTAACTTTGGTAGCCAGAAATGGCACTGTATTTTGTAATGTAAACACTCGCTTTAGATACAGGAATTGGGAACTCAAATAACTCAATAAAATTTAAAGCCCATTCCTGAAGCCAGTAGTAGAAATCTCACAGACTTTGAGAGATTTCTTTGAAAATCATCCTTGTTTCCATTTGAAGACCTGCCTCAAGGAGTTACTTTCGTACAAGGTTGAAGATAGAGTTCCAAAGAAGCATTTTCTAATCTTCAGTTTTACTGTAGGAACGTAACAACATCTGAATATGTTAATTTTATATATTCCATAATGGCATGGAATATCTCCAAGATCTCTCCCACCCCGTTTCCCCTGCGGTTACATCAGACAGTATTTCTAGGCTGAGACAAAACAAAATACCCTTCAGGAAAGGTTTGAATGCTTATGTCCCTGCACTGTTTAGCAGCTGTGCTTCTCTGAATTTAAGGAGCAAGATGTCTTAGGTAACAACTAGCAGAAGATAGCCTTACTTGCCTCTTTCCCAAGTTAGTGCTTTTAGTATTAACTTCACAGTTGTTACCTGCCCTGTGGTGTAACAACATGCTGTCATCTCTGTTCCCAGTATGCCTATGATAACATTTATTACCTAAGACTGACAGACCAAGAAATTTAATATTTTGAGGAGTCAGTGTTTTACCTACATTTTTAATTGAAGCTAGTAGGACTGGTTTAGTACTCTTCATAATTATAATCATTCTTGTGCCTTAAAACAGTAAAAGCTTACACCTAAGCTATTTGCTTGGGTTTTCTGGCCCACTCACCAAAACTTCACGTTTTTATTCGGTAAGAATGGGTTGTCTTTATCTCAAGAATACCAAATCAGTAGAGAACCTTTCTGAACAAACTTTCATTTGTCTGGGCAATAAATTATGTGTTCTTCCACTGAAGTCTCTGATATTGTTTGACAGTTGCAATACAGAAGTACTGGAGGTAAGCATCTTCTACAATAGCAACATTTTTTTTTTTTTTTCCCCAGTATTGAGCACCTACTAGCTGGGTAAACATGCAGCAGCAGAAGTCACTGCCTGTTTTACACAGGCAAGAAGAGTAAGTAGTTCTGAGGTGTTTTTATGTTGAAGAATACATGAATAGAAATAGACCAAATACAATGTTTTAAATATAGAAGATCTGAAAAGTAACACTTATTTTAGGATCTATAACATACTTTTCTTGTATGATGCCTCTATGTTGCAAGTGGTATTTATTGTTCTCGAAAACCATTTTGCATACTTGAGAGAAAGCAAGTTTCACTCACTAACCATTGTATTTGGGTTTAGACAAAGATTCAGAACGTAGAAGATGCAGGATTACTATTATGCTTGTCTCCATATGACCAAACACCATAAATGTAAATATTTGAAGTAAGTATAAAAGTGAATAATGGTAAGAAGTGTCTAAGGCACTTCTGACACCAGGATATTAATGACAGTGTCCCACTCCCTTCATAGAATATGTTTAGCCACCAACTTGTTATATGCATACTGTGTTCATTATACTGTATCTCCCCTAACTGAAGGCTTTTAAAAAAACATCTGTTGTCACATGTACACTATTGGAGATGCTGTGATGTCTAAATTTTATCTTCCAGTACTTGCAACAAAATGGGTCACTGACTTTCTCTGATTTGGTATTTACTTAAGCAGGATTTCTTGTCTTTTGGGGTAGAGGAAGAGAAGGCAGAGATACGAGAGACTAGGAATCAATCTGGCCTTAGCACATGTATTCAGGTCACAAGTGAATTAATATTGCTGATCTGATCTTTGTTCTGAAACCAGTTATTTAATGGACTGGCATTAAGTGTGGGAAACTGGTCAATTAAGAGCAGCTTCCCTGATAAACTTGCTCTTAAATTAACCTTTATTGTGAAAACACAGTATGGCACTGACATAAAACTACTTTTCTTAAAAGGCGTGTATACTAAATTGGTGCATCTATTTCTGTATCAAACACCTACTTTTGCATCTGGTAATTGTAAGTGTACACTGTTTGAATCAACTGAAATAAAACTTATCTTGCAAATGCAATGAATTGTAATACTAGGTTTTCGGGGTGGTTTTTTTTATTGACTAGAAACATACAAGTTTTAAAAGTCATAAAAAGAATACAGGTTAAATAGAAATTCCTAACAATAATTAGCTCCCCAAGACACCTGATACTTTGACAGAGATGTGGATACATAACTTGAGATATTATTTAGTAAATTAAGATACATGTAAGACTTTGAAAGTTTTCTCATGGTTTAAAAAAAAAAAATCTGTTTTTAACAGCCATGTAGAAAGGGATGGCTTTTAAAAACTAACTAAAATCCTGTTTCCTCATTGCAAAAAGGTAATTATTCAATGTTAGTATTTAATACTGAAAATATGCATGGTTTTGCTGTACTAGTTTTTTTTAATGACCAGATACCATTCACAGCTGTTGGTGTAATTTGCTGACTTATTGTTGCTTATATACCACATGCCTTCTCTCTACTGAACCCTTTCAGTGTTTTGCAAAAGACTCCCTTTATTTTTTTTTCTTTATTATTCGAAATCTCAGTATAGAATACCAAATGCAGTTTTGAGGCCAGATTAGAGGGAGGGGAAGAACCAGGCATTCCAGAAAAACAGCTGAACAGAAGTGAGTATATTTTTATTTATCACTGTGTTCCTCAACACAGTAAAGGGACTAAAGCAATGCTGAAAGCAAATAAGCCATTATAAATCTACCTAGCTGCAGTAATAAAGTATACAAAATGCATTCTTACAGCAGTTCGTCACCATACGCATTACACTGCTGTAGTTGATGATTAACGCAAGTCCAAGGTTTTTATATTAAATGACACCACCCACTTAACAATACACTGTTTAAAAGTAAAATTATAAAAATAGAGCTCAGTTGTCTGCAAACTTGCAGGAAAAACTTGCACTTCAGATCATTTATTGAAAAAGAGATTCCAGCTCATTAGTCACCAGTAGCGTGTAATTTTTACAAAATCAATCGTAATTACATTGTTGTATTAACAGGCATTTTAAAACTGGTAAGGCTTTCAGGAACACAGATCCAAAACCACATGCTTAAGTGTTCAGTGTTGCTTTCTTCTAAATGAACAGCCTGTAAAGAAATCACATGAGTATAGATATGAATAGCCCTTAAATTGTTAGACTGCGTTGGAAAATTGCCCACCCAACTTAAGTAGGAAAACTCATGCAATAAATTTAAATTTCGTGTACCACAAGAGGCAAAGATGTAGCACTTTGAGTCTTCTCTAACTCAACCAGAACAACATGGCGGTCATGTAACTAATCTTAAAATAAGGCTAAGATGTACTATTTCTTTCCTTCCAGATGCCTTTTAAAATTTCAGTGGACTGTTCCATCCCTTAGTGATAGAAACCCTAAACTGAAACAGCTGCTAGGAGCATTGATACCTTTTCAACTGCTCAACAGCCTTACTTCAGGTATTCTGTCCTCATATATACATCTGTATAGTAACAGATGGTATAAGCACTATTACGTGTAATTTGCATATATATTTGCCTTTTGTCCTTTACACAAAACATGAACAAAATCTGGATTTGTTCTTTACTTTTTTTTCCCCCAAGCCCTAAATTGTTTCCAATGTTTTTTCATATATCCCAGACATTGGGTTGCATTTCAAGATACTGGTGCTATACCATTTATCTGTATATAATTATCAGTGGTTATTTGTTCCCTTATAATTTATACAAAACAAATTTTGATTAAGTTACATAAGCCAGGGAACTGCCTCACAGTGCTACTGTTCAAAAACAGGCAAGCCACCACTAACAGCGGCACAGAACCGCTTTAGCCCGGCAAAAGCACCCTAATCCTTTAAGGGTGCTTTTTAATGCTCTAAACTGAGCTCCGAATTAAATAGGCAGTATTTATTACAGACAGGGTAAAGGAATCAAGTCAAAATACCTAAAATCAAGTGTGTTTGATCACAACGCAGCTGCTTAGCTGCCTGGCATATCCCTATAGCCATTTAAAAACAAGAATCTTGAAGAAAAATTTGTAATTCAGGGCCCATTAACAATGTTTTTACTAGCCAACTCTAAGCAATTTGCAAAATAAGCGTTCCAGTATCAGTTTTCAAAATCAAAGCTAAAAAAATTTGCAGGCTATAAATACATAAATGCATTTATGTAAGTGGAATATTTAGGCTGCTCAGCATTGCCCCTTACCTTCTGTAAGCCTGGCTTTCCCCCCAGTAGGCTGACACAGGACAGTTGAGCACCCTACACACAGAACTACTGTCTGAGCATGGCTGAATACAGTGGTGATCTTGTAGCAACCTAGAAAAGACCATTATTAAACTTTCCATTGAGTATTTCTAGCATGATTTTTTTTATCGTATGTGTAACTTAATCAGATACTCTAAATACACGTGTCCAAAAATGGATCTGTATTTCATTACACAGCATACCAAGTAAAACAAAGCAAAACATTGTTATTGTGGTCTCAATTACTTGCTCTTACTAACATGCATATGAAAGCAAGTTAGTTAACTGAAACTGTTACCCGTATGAAAATCAACACTGCCTGACAAGCCCTAAAATTGGCCTGTAGTATGTCTCCTGCAAAGAAGTAGAGAAGTTCTAGACTAGCCTCCTCTGCTGAATAGAAGAACCCATCTAGCTAAAGTAATATTTAACCTGAAGTAGCAGAACATTGCTGTTGACAAAGTCTGGCAGCTGTGAATATAAACGCTGCTGTTCAAATCTGTGTTTGCCTTCCGTTTAATAATTAGTACACATAAGGCATGTGCTTGGTTGCATTCCACAAAGCTAGCATCATATTTAAACAAGAAGACCCGCACAGAATCACTTCACTAATTCCAGATGCAAGAAGAGGCATCAGCAACACTTTGTCTACAACTTCTAAATTCTGTGACTTAAGAATGAAATCTCTCTCATATATGGCTTAGACAAAGGGATTTTCACTGTTTTCATTCTTTTCCCTGAAAAGTATTTTTAATTAGCCAAGAGGAACTTTTGGGGAGAGAGAAAACCTGTAAAGGATTTAATCTAGATGTGGATATAGAAAACAGACACAATAGATAAAGGTGAGCACAGATTCCATTTTCAGCATATGTGGACCAGAAAGTTAAAAGAATATATATTGTGAGGAAAGTCCTCGAAAAGCTTGCTGACAAGAGAACTGATTGGTAGAGAGAACTCCTATTAGACAGGATAACAGATTTGTGCTTTAAATCACAAATAGTAACTGCACAAATCTTTGTTTGCAAAAAAATGCTAGCAGCTAAAATTTAACCATAGCAAATGTTGTTTTCCCCCACAGATGTGAACTTCCACATTGATGCGTTTTTAACTTTGTAGATTTGGCAGGGAAAACTAGGTAGCAACTCCCAACAACAAGGAATGATGCATAAGGCTGTCTGATATTTTCAGTGCCTCGTGCTTAGGACTCTGTCATTAACGAAGCTCTCCTACTTTGCTCTATATATCCCTCAAACTCAATAACCAATTAATCCAACAATAATGAAGATAACCAATGACCTATGGACCTACATTGACATTAACAGTATCTTAGTATATGCATGCATATACACTGGTTTGAAGAAAGTTTAAAAAAAAAAGTAAATCAGTGGCTTAGCCTTCAACCATGTATTTTTTAAAAGTAACCACGCTTTACTTTTGGACAGTTTTAATGAGTTTACCTCACTTTTAGATGGAAAACAATGTCTCAGAGCTTCACAGAAATCTAAGCTACTAAGAAAGAATAAGATAATAAGAAAATCTGAATAGAGCAACAGTTCCCTGCTTCTAATCAGGATGATTACTATTCTAAGTAAGTCTATGCATTTTCTTATTGCTATAATCTTCTAATACTGCAGTAGTTTCTAGGAAATACATTACCAGACTTGACAATTTCTGTGCCTCGATATGGGTGTAGCTGTGCTGATCAAACAAGCTGTTCGCTGCTAGTGCATACTCCTGTAATTGTGCTAGAAAATCCCATGTTTTCGTTTATAAAATAGAAGTTGGTTACACAGATGTTTCTGAGCCAAAGTAATGAAAATGTGTGAAAAGTGGACACAGGCAACACATTAAATATAACTCCTGTATATGTGAGCTAGATGTCAGCTTACTTCTTAATGGCAACATGTGAAAAAGGCAGTTGTGTATGTTTTACTTTCTATGTAAAGTTCCAGTATGCCTGCGTATATCCTCATGAAAAAGTTTTTCTGGTCACCCTTCCAGAATCAACCAACTTACAAAAGGAAGAAAACAATGTTGTCTTCTGTCTGAAACTTGTGCCATGGATGCTTTAGAGCATCCATTTCATCTCACTTCTTACACATGGAAATCTGGGGGTTTGGTTTTTTCCCTACTGGCCAGGATTTCATAAAGGAAGAAAAAAAACAAACAACAAAAAGTCTCATGCCACACCTCCAGAAAAGAAAATAAAAAGCTGATGATTTAAATTAACTTTTGAAAAAGGTTGAAAACGCTTTTATTGTTAAAAAAAAAAAGCAATATACAGACTTTTTTCCTCTACAGAACAGATAAACCACATTTTAGATAAAAAAAAAAACAAACACAAACCTAGACCTTTTATGAAGATGAACCGCATACAAAGTTAGTTTCATTCCTTCTGTAAGATATAAATAGTTTAAATATTTACCTGGACATTTTACATCCATAAAGTAGGAGTTTGGGCTCTGCACAAGACGTTTCTTTTTGTGCTTTCTCTTCTCATCCTCTAAGGAGGGATGCACCAGATCTTTAGCCAGCTGGGTACGACAAGAGGAAAAAGGCACCGCACGTTAAAACAGCGCCCGGGCTGCTTGGACAGACTGG
>NW_009625684.1:318-644 GCF_000690535.1 Cariama cristata | reverse complement strand
TCCCGAAGGCTGCCATATTTTTAAGAAAGGAAACAAATAAATAAATAAACAAACCAACCCTCTGGTCAATAACACAAAGGAAAAAAACCTCCCAAATATTTATTTTCCGCTTTTTTTTTTTTTTTTCCCCGGTTGTGCCCTGTCTTTCCCCATCCTCCCGCAGAATGTTTGTAAAATGGCATTAAAGATTTATGCGGTCCTTTTGGCTGGAGGGAGGAGGCGTGACCACGTCCTGAAAGTGTCCCGATTACAGCCATGACACCAACATCTGTGCTGGGAGGGGAGAAAACCATCTCTTTCGTAGCCTGAGGCTCAACTGCGGGATC
>NW_009625684.1:0-299 GCF_000690535.1 Cariama cristata | reverse complement strand
GGCAAAATGACGGGGGTGGGGGTGTAAAAACAAGGCCTTTCCAACGGGAATCAAATTAAACAACAACAACAACAAAAAATCATGCAATCCTTCTTTCCATCCTGTGACAAGAGGGGAAAGCTGAGTGCGGGGAGGGGGGAATAGGGTTGTGTTTTCTCGA
Organism: Cariama cristata; assembly: GCF_000690535.1. Lineage (NCBI taxonomy): Eukaryota > Metazoa > Chordata > Aves > Cariamiformes > Cariamidae > Cariama > Cariama cristata. Next base: position 139 of record NW_009625684.1, on the reverse strand, counting down.
AGAAAAAGATGATGCACTTTTATATTTAGCTGTCTCTATAGATCTGCGTCTTATCTCGGCACGTATCTGTACCCCGAGAGCCTTGGAGCAAGTTAGACCACAGTTTCTGCCTCCATCCCCAGCGCACTCCCCCCCCCGC
>NW_009625683.1:0-9155 GCF_000690535.1 Cariama cristata | reverse complement strand
CGGGGAAAGCTTTTTACACCTTCTCCTGAGTATAGCATAATGTATTGACAGAGGGCAAAAAAGAGATGAGGACTCATTAATGTTCCTCAAATGGAGGGCCTTTCTTTTTCACAAAAACTCATGATTTCAGAGTGTGTTGCACAGGTGAAGTTACAGACTGAGAAAAATACAAGGCTTACAAGATTTTGAAGACCAGTTCATAAGCAGAGGATGCCTATGCCTAGGAATTAAGTTGCAAACAGCAGTTACATGCCTAGCACCTCCCCAGTTTCCAGTGAGAGCAGAGATGCCAGGTGTTACCCATCTCATTCTGCGTGACTCCTGCCCGCAGCTCACGGAGACCGGTACGGCTTTCTTTGCTTGGCAAAGGTTGTTTTTCAACAGGCTGGGAAAGCGGGGAAAGCTTTTTACACCTTCTCCTGAATCCATCTGTCAGGGAGGACGACTGCCTCCAAAACTGAGGCAGCTGTGGTCCAAAACATGCCTTGGCTAACTCAGTTGTAAACCCAATACACACTCACCCACCTAAATATGCCATCTCGCATACCTGCTAGCGTACCTTCCTCTCTATTATAGCACCTGTCAACTCTATCCCTATTTCTTTTTGCCACAGCGTGACAGCTACTAGGAGTTAAACGGCTAGCTTTATGCACTACTGATTGGGGAGGCTGTACCGTCCATCAACTGAAGCCTCAAATCAGTTGCCATTTGTACACTGGCACATAATAAAAAAACTGTCCCTGACAGGTTGGCAAGGCGGACCTGAATATCAATTTGAAATCTTCCCGCTAAAGGGAATTCCTGTACTTAAATATGCAAATTAATGGCCTAAATTCAGAAAGTATTTTTATTACTGTCCCATGTTTCTGAAAAATCATGCCAATTATTTAGACTTCAGATTTAAACTAATTTATTAGGATTCTTCTCAATTTAATATCTTTCTTCATTTTGTTCTTTGTTAAGCATTAAGGCCATGATGCAATTTTGTACCATACACGTTTTAAGCAAAAAAAAAAAAAATGAAGTAAAATTTCTGCTTTACTAGTTTACTAATTACTTTCAGTTGAGGAAGCCAATCCTCTTAGAAAAGAGCAGGTACATATTGCCAAAATGTCGTTCAGGAGTTCATTAGCAGATATGCGCAGGTGTAGATCATACAATGGCTAAAATTACATTTTTAAAGGGCAACATAAAGTGATTTTTTATTAGACTTTCTGAGGCTCAGAAAAGCCAGCTTCTAAAAGTTCAGGTTTAAGGGACTGAGGAAGTGGTCTAGTCATTTTGTAGGGAAGATTACAAGAACAACTATGACTAAATTTCCAGAAGCTGTAACACGTAAAAAGCTAGAGTAGACCATGCCTTCTGAGCTCACTGTAACCGTTTATTTATGTGAATGTCAAACCACCACTGCATCAACAAGTAAATGCTGTACATTTTTCAATGTTTAAGAGAATGACAAGTGGAAATAGAAAAACAGGATTAAATGCATTACTTCCCAAGAGCATTCTGTGGCACAGTAAGAAAAATGTCCAAAGTGTGGGCAAAAATCCTAGTTCTTGTGAAAGCTGCATTATAACTTCCCAGTCTACATCTATACTATACTTGCTCTGGTAGCTGCCAGGAGGGACCTAAAAAGCAACATTCCCCAAACCCTGCTTCCAAGTTCTTATTTGCCCTGTAGCCAGCCTGCTTCAATCTGCTCGCAGGGTGTCTATTTTCCCTTCCTGAAGACGACACTACGGCCCTTCAAGAATGGTGCTGGGTGGCTTGTTTACCTGACATCAGTCTTCTAGCGCTGTCAGGCGCCAGCACAAAGCCATGCAAGAAAACAGCTCACCAGGCATGGAAAGCCAGGGCCCATCCAGACTGCAAGTAACCTAGCCCAGGCAAAGTGCAGATGTGCTGGAGGCTTTTCCCCTAAGTGAACTAGCTGGCTTGCTAAGAGATACCCCAACAGAGAAGCAGTACAGGTAGTCTGCAGATTAGTTTGTTATAAGCCTTGTCCTCAGCCTTAAATATACTCTCAGAAGACACAGCAGACTTAACCTTAGTCTATTACACTCTATTATTAAATGTTATGGACGCAATTTGCAAATTGTTTTAAAACTAGAAAACCCCGAGAAGCTTATGGTGTAGGTGGTATTTTGTTTCCACAAATTACTATAACTTATTTCAGGCATATCCTGAGACATAATAGTGGTCATGTTAAAATAAAATAATTTCAGCTCCAAAAGTCAGGCATATCCTGAGACATAATAGTGGTCGTGTTAAAATAAAATCATTTCAGCTCCAAAAAACAAAGACTTCTTTTTGTATTAAAAGTGCAAGACACTTTGAAAATAATAAAGAGGTTGAGTCCTGAAGCCTCTGCTCAAAATCTCCACTGCATTCCCTCATGTGTTGTGGTACAGTAATTTTATAACATATATATTGACTTATTCCCAGTTTTCTTGAATATTATATATTTGAATGCATTTTTAATGTTAATTGTATTTTCTAGTTTTGATTTTGACCAATTCCGTATCACCCATAAACTATAACTTAGGAATTTCTGATATGACATATCTGAGAAGCATAAGGAAAACTAGAATTAAACACTGTTCCATCAAATGCATTTCAATAATGGTGTACAAGAGAGCTGAGACTGGTCATTTAACCCGTCACTGAAATGTGAATGGAACTGAGCTAGAACAGATTTTTTACAACGCTGTTTTAGGAACCACAATTTAATAAAACAAAAGAGAAAAATATTTTCCAATTCAAACTACCTGGAGTGTGTTCTGCAGAAGGCGGAGTATAATTATTCAAATAGGTACTTGGCCAGTTTACAGAGTTAACACCCAGTGCTATGAAAAGACCCATGGAATTGATCATCAGAAGTTGTGAGACCTTGGGTTTATTACATTTTCCAACACACAGCACCTCCCAGGGCAGCACGCTGCTCAGTGCAGGGCTGCGGTGGGCTCCAAGAGAACAGAGCCATTGCCCGCCGCAAGACTCACCCTCGCAGCACTTCCGAAGAGCTGAGGTGGCAGCCCTTTCTTCCAGGGAAAGGAGCAGCCAGCAACCTGGAGGACTGAAAAAAAAAAAAAGGAGATGATAGTTTTCTAGGGAAGAGGACCACCATGCCTCATGGTGATTTGTCTTCACCTTGGTATATTCTGGGTTCTTTTTATAGTAATATCATAAACCAGAAGGTTCAAAACACATCAGGCTAACTTTCAGGTTTTCTGCTCACAGCAAACGACAAAAATCCCAGATGGTTCATTCCCTGTCCTCATAGTATCATACCACATGAGGATCTCAACAGGATACCACCTCCAGAGAACATCCAGGTCCCACTGTCAACATTGCAGCTTAACAATGAAAAAATCAATCAAATAAGCTCAGTTTTCCATCTCCCGTGATTCTGTTTATTCCTTTCTTTTTTTCTTGCTTCCCTATCAGCCCTTCCCAATGCCAACCCTTCTGCGCTCCCTCTGCCCGGGCTTCCTTTCCTCTGCTGATGAAGTGGCAACCTCCTTCACCCTCTCTACACACCACGTTTTTTTTTTTTTCTCCTGGAATTAGTTCCCTTTGGATTCCTCACAGTCATGCACTGTCTTGCTCAATTTTTATATCGTCTCCTCTTTCAAGAGAATCATTTTCTAGCAGCTTTCATGTTGGGCTAGTGCCAAGAGCTAGAGGAAGGCACGACTGCTTCTCCCTCCTCTTCCTTTTCTTTGCTCTGTGTGAGTCAGTGGCACGGAGCAGGCAGCTGTCAAATTGGCTGAGGGACTATCAAGGTTTTCAAATAATTTAATAAATGGGACTTACTCAAACAATGAAACTTTAAGAAAAACAAAGAATTTTATTTTAAAACAGTATTGAATGTTCCCCATGATACAACATTGACTATCTATCTCTCTCTGTTTTCAGAAGGTATATATGAATACGTCAAATTAACCCAGAAATTAGATAACTTAATAAATCTTTTTCATTACATATGGAGGATATCATACTTTCGTTGCAGAAAATAATTCCGTTAACTACTCATCTACGGTAGTCATTATTTTCACAGCAGTGAATTTTTTACACATTATTCAAAATATTGTCAGACTAAAAATTCTGATAGCTGAACTACAAGGGTATACTTCCATTTTTTAAAATTACAATTACACCATAAGACTTATTTGTACTCACCGACAAAGTCTTGTTTTAATGATGTGCACCTCTTCAGCATAGCATCCTTAGTTTAACAGACATTAAGTAACAAGAAAAGGGAAAAATATTTTTGTCTATTAATCTCAGTAGGTTTTGGCTAGCCTTGTCTCTTTTTTGTAATTTTTGTAGTGCAAAACAAGTATAACAAACACTATTTTTTTTTCTCTGCTATTTAGTTTTATTATTTTTAAAAATTTATTTACATACCACTATATTCTATTTATTTTTACATTTTTATTTTCTCAGCTATTTTCTGTCAGCTCAGTAGCATTATGTTGATTTGAGTCCATCCAAATCATGGAAACAACGTGTTTCTAGAGAACTGGTGTGGCACTGTTTGAATATAGTCAAATATAGAGGCTTTATGTTAAATGGTTGTAGTGAGTTGGTCCAAAAGTCTGCCATACAGGCATAACAGCGTGGAAAAAATAGAAAAAATGAAGATTTTTTTGTTTCTAGAATTCTAGCAATTCAGGGAGGAAAGTTTTGTATTGTATTGAATCTTGGAATGAAGTGGAAACTGTAAATAACTAAATATAAAAAGCATGACCTAATAGCTGCTATAATGCTCAAAAACCTCTTCCTAGACCACTTCATATTTCTAACATGATTGTGACATTTATAAAAACTATGACATTTGTACAGAAAATAAGAACTTTCCCCGGGTTGGAATCAGGATCAAAATTCATTATGTACCATCTGACAGTCTCACAACTTTAGTTAGATAAATGGATGAAAAGTCACCCCTCCTGTGAAGAAGCTCCATGCAACAGCAATTCTTTGCTCTCTGTGAATTCAGCGTTGCTTCCAGCATTAGGTATGTCACTTAGTTACACCGACAGGCAAGAGAAAAATTCTAAGGCCAGCGTTGCCCCCTTCTGCTACAAAAGGGTGTCTGGGGGGGTTGGCTTATCAACATGGGAAGGTGAACAACCGCCTTTTTGCCTTACTCTGTTGCTAACAAATACTTGGAGTAGTCATTTTTTAGCACTTGTTTCTCATTCTTTGAATTTACCACTCAGAAATTTTAAACCAAAATTTCCTTCTCATAAACATGTATTCCCTTTCCAGATCGAAGATATTCTCTGTCTTCAGAGATCAATTGCAGAGAAAACGGTTTCTCTCCCTACATTTTCTATATATCTCTAAGGTCTGCTAGCAAACGACCTATGTAAAGATAGTGGAGAAACAACAATGGGAATCTGCAAAGATGTTATTTGAATGTGAAATGCAAAATAATCAGGAATCTTTTCCGGATTTCACAGTAGTAACAGAGAGGGCTGGCTATTTTGGAAGGAGTATTTTAATAATGGATAACGATAGCTAAAGCTACACTGCCATTCACAAGAGAAATCTTGGTTTCTTGCCTTTTTTGGTGTACCACATAAAAAAATCATGCTGGGCTCAAAGTCCTCAATATCAAGGGTCATTCCACAAAAAAAAAGTCTATAAATACTTTAATATAATAATTTAAAAAAGAGTTTCCTGGAGTCTGAATAATAATAATAATAACAACAACAACAACAACAACAATAACACAATGATAACTACAGCTTTAAATGTCAATCTTCCTGACCACTTTTTTCCACTTTCTTCCTATAGATGCCAGAAAACCTGTCTGCAAAATTCCTAAGAAAGGGACCTATCTCTTTTAACACTGGGAATAAAAAAGAAAAAAACTAAGGTACCTCTACATTAACTAGGCTGCTGAGGCAAGTTACAAGAGAGAAAATTCAATGAACCAAAGAAAGTAATTGGTTTTCTTCTAAGAAGAAGTTTATGTAGTCATCAACTGAATGTTCTTGGGTTATTTTTAATAAAACTTGATCATCCTACTTGTGTGGATTTTAATTCAGCTAGCAACAGTAGGTTTCTCCTGTTCTGATCTCAATTGTTTAAACCTTCTGTATCTCTGATAATTTCAGTTGATGTAGTTACTGAATATTTTCATCCGTGTAAGAAGGAAAACTAGGATCAAAATGTTTTGCACCTGGAGTATCAGCCCAAACCCAGATACAGAATTAGATACCATTTTATATCCATAATACATGGGAGAAATCTGAATGTTTATAGCACCTCTAAAAACTGGGACATCCTCATATGCATTCAAAATATAATGTAAAGTTGACTTGTGGACAGTTTCATAATTAAAAAATCTAGTAACTTACCTAGAGTCCAACAGCAAATATTTTTCCTAAATCCACAAAGGGAAAGGGTTGAATGTGCTTTTACTGCAAATGTACTGATATCTTCTTTCCTTTTCCTTGTCTATATTTGGGCACCCTCAAAGACATGTAACATTCATAGCATATTAATATCAACAATTTGGATGGATAAAGTTGATCCAGCAAACAAGTACACAATGACTTTTACTTGGGAGTATGGTTTAATCTTGTTGCCTGAGTCGTACCACTAGGCACAATACATCTAAATAATTACTTCTCCTCACTTGTTCTTTAATAGTAACTGCTCCCAGTCCACTCTTCCAATATTCCTCCTGCTTAGTTTCCCACTGTTTTGCTGCTTACATCCTCCATCATGTTGTTGAAGTCTCTAAAGGCAGATGGTGGAACTGGACGTCAAAGACTACTTTTAGATTACATGGGCATTACCGAGAGACTCTCACAGCCTTGTAACTAGCACATGTAGAAGACTGTCATGACAAAACTGATGTTGGATTTATGTGAGCATGAAATGAAACTCAGGCTAAACTGGCTAATCCATAACCAAAAAAAATTACCTAATCACCTAATTTTAAATGTGGATTACAAACTTTGCATGTGTGTCTAGTAGATTCTGTAGTCAGCCAGGCCAAACATTTCTTTGCTGGGTCTCACACACAGCTTGCTTCAGCATAATTGCTATTTTTAACATAACATATCAGAGAGTGGCAGAATGGCAATATACTGAAGATGAACATACACTACCTGAATGCAGTGTAGAGCACTGAGTTAACAAAGCACAAGGTTTTGTAAGTTCTCTTCTTAGACCTGGGTGTAGGTCACAGTACCAGTTATGTTACTTGTAAATAACCATATTGCTGAAGCTACAAAGCACCAAGTAAAACACGTCATTTTAAAATAGAAACAGATCAAAATGCTGCACATGATATAATCAACGAGTTGTAAAGAATAAACGCATGTGACAAATGGAAATTGATTCTTTCAGTCAATTAAGAAGCAATTGGGGCAATGATGTGCACACTTAACCCTGTTCTTTCATTGCAGTAACATTATTAAGATAAGATGCTATTATATGGCATATTATGTTACAATACAATCCCTAGGCTTTGTCCTCTGACAACACTAAGTGGTGCAATATATAACCTCAAGAGCTGAGGTGGACAGACCTGCACCAGTAAGTTCACAACTCAAAAAAGCTGAGCTAATCGATGCCAGAAGGAAGGTAGGACAGAGAAGTGTCCTCAACAGTACTGCATCACCTGTATGACTGCTGGAGCAGAGTACAGAGCTCAGGTCTTGCAGCCAGCCATTTGGGGTGTCCAAATAGCACCTCCTGGAACAATTTTTTTTCCCTCTGACACAAAACTCTCATTCTAGGCGGGACAGGGAGAGGAGGGAGCCAGACTAAAACAAGCCCCTGCAGAACACCACCAGCTCTGTTCCGTGTAGGATCGTGCCCCTCACTTTGGGGCCCTGCCGCTGCTCCAGGAAGACTGCAGGGTGCCTGCTGCTCCATCAGTGCTGAGACAGGCGAAGTGCCAAAGCCCAACAGGGAGTCGGTTTTTTAAATTTCCTCTCTAAAATAAAAAAAACCCCACTTTTTCTGGTACCAGCTTTCAGCAACCCATCAGCATGTACAAGTTTGAAAACCTGCAGCTATCCTACTCTGCTCCTTTTTGCGGTGTATGTTAGCGTGCCTTGTCCGTGAATATCTGTTTGAATCTGAGGAAATCAAATCTGGATTAATGGTTGTTTCTTGTACATCACAACAACAATGAGAAATAAAATGTGACATTAAGGTGGATTAAATACCTGATTTTTTACAATATTTGAACTGGTATTATTTCAGTTAATAAATATTAATATATTAAATGTCAGTACTAATGATAGGTGCAGTTAATAATTATATTCCCTCATATTACATACTATAATGTATAATGACATGATTAACAAGTTCAACGAAGTCAATATTAATATTACTTCTTGATTAAGTAATAGGTTTTTTATGTTCTAAGTTTTTTTAAGTTATATATTTCAAAACCATTCATTCTTTAATGTCATTTTAAACGTTATGGTACTGTATCCTGACAATGTCTGAACAGCTGAGCTAAGTTTGCCGCATACCACAAAAAGAGGCAAAAGAGAGAACTATCCATTTTTTCATTTTGCTGCATGCTAAAAGTATGATAGGAATAGTTGAGAACTGGGCCTAAAATCTTAATAGTGTCCATAGGTGCCATAGACAGATATTTTACCACAAACACACTGTATACAGAATGACATTTGTTCTTAATTGGTTTTCCACTGTCAGTTGAAATTGTCCCCAGATGTGCTGCATAAATTACAAGCTGTAATCATTTTCCCTGAAGCTGATCAAAGACAGCCCAGAGAACGTAGAACATGTTTCCTGTGTCTTGTTTGAGTGCAGGAATGGTCAAAAGCAATCCCACTGGTGTTACGGCTGCTCTCCAAAGCAGAGGTTTCTAATCCCTCCAGCAGCAGCTGGCACCCCAGTACACTCACACCCGTGGCACGGTTGCACAATGAACATCCAGAGAAAAGATTCGGTCCTGAGCAGTGGTCAGAGGCCAAGAAGCCACCTCGCTGACACAGGAATGGGGAGATACATGTTATAAATCCCTGTGGCAGCCTTGTCCCCTGCAACAAAAAAACTTAGCTGCCAGGAGAACAGAAGAAGAAACTGTCTTGTGTCTTCTACCTTGGCAGCTGTTGATGCTGCACCAGTTTCATTTATCAGAGGCTCCATCC
>NW_009625682.1:4181-26907 GCF_000690535.1 Cariama cristata | reverse complement strand
TGCTGCATGAAAGGCAGCTGGGTGCAGCTGGTGGCAGCTTGTTCGTCTTGCCTGAGGAGTTTAAGAGCGCTCGGGCGCTGAAACGATTTCATGCTTGGATAGATGAAGAGTTACGGTGCATAAGCACTGAAGGGGCTGTGCTGGTTGTCACACGCTGTGTTTGTGTCCACGGGTGCTGTGTGTAGTAATTGCCTGGTGAGGAATAAGGCTTCTCTTGATTTCCCTCTCTTTCTGGTACTTTGGGTTGGATTCAGCCGGTTGCATGATGCGAAATTTTGCATCTAACCTTGCGGTAAGCTATACCCTTGAGGAGGTATCTTGATAGGATCTGTCTGACTAGAAGGAAAACCTCCCAGTGTGGAGTCTTGAGGATGCTGTTGAATGAGGAGGAAATAAAAATGTCATATGTGCTTAGAGTAAACCTCCCAGTTTACCTGAAAAGGTGGACGCTCTTAGAGGAGAGATACTCCAGGGTTACAGAGAGAAGGTACCAAAAGGATTGCCCACCGTTCAGTTTCACACTTTTTTGTGTGTGTGTGTGCTGAATTCAGTAAGAGGAGTTGCAGAGGCGCTTGAGTGCTGAAGTGTTCACCTGCTTCGGATAGGTAAAGACTCGATGCTCAAGGTTTTAGTAAATGAAAGAAGTCATTGGTTACAACAAGCAGATAAACGTTAAGTGTAGCTGCTTACGATGCCAAAGACTATTCAGACAGTGCTCTGGCAGGGGTGGAAAGTAAAGGTAATGAGTTCCCAGTTTGTCTGGGAAGCGGAGGCCTGCGTTTGGGGTAAGAGAGGTTCTCTGTCTTGCTGTTCTGCACCCATGGCTGCTTTTGGATCGTTGCTGGATACATTTGAATGTCTTTAACCATACTGCAGAGTGTTTGATTTGACCTGGAGTACTCTGCACTGCTTCTTAGTTATGTGCTGACGGAGCCAGTACTGATTTTCTTTTTTTCCTCTTTTTTTCTTCTCCCCCGCCCCTTCCTGGGACTCAAAAGTAACAGGAAGGTGTCTAAATCTGGCTATGCCAGGGGTGTTAACTTTGCCCTTTAAGCAGCAGTTGGGGCATGGGTGGCACATCTCTTCTCAATGTTAGTTCATTTGGAAGCTTGAAGAAGCAGCACCAGTTCATGAACTGCTGTCCAGTGACACAGTGCTCTTCTCAGCGGTTCCTGATCTGTGCTCTTCACAAGGGGTGATAGATCTGATAAACCAAATCAGAAATGAGCGTGGCGGGGGGGGATCATTACGTCACCTCTCAGCAAAAAAATAGCTGATGTGGGTTTTAGTTCCCTTTGCTAATTCGCTGTGTAGCCCTACACAACGCGTCGTCTGCTGGCATGGCTGAGGTGGTGGTGTGGAGGCAGGAGCTGCTGCAGAAGCTTTGGTTGAACAGCAACAGGGTTAATGTACGCATTAAGAGCTGTGCCTCCAGCCAGAAGAGAGCGCAGCTCTCTGACCTGGAGAGGTTTAAACGTGGTTGCATGGTGAATAACTGTAAAATCTAGCACTTGAATCTGTGATTTTTGAGGCGTGCACATAGATTGGGAAATACCCGGTGCAGTTTGAAAAAAAGGTAGATGACAGCTAATGAGTAACACTGTGAAAGGAGTGAGGATAGATAGAGGTTTATGGGAGGAAAACTCTGCCTCCATGTTGAGGTTGCTATAGATAAGGAAACTTTTCCTTTTTTAAAGAAAGTGGTGTAAAACAATGGACTTGCTGAAAAAACCTGACTCGATAAATTGTGTGTGTTTAACTGAGGAAGGACTGTAAATAAAGCCTGTGCTGAAACAGCATCTTTGCTGTCACTTGTGCTGTGTGTTTCTAGGCAGCGTTCTTGCAGCAACTTCAGAATGACTTGGTGTTCCCCTCGAGGAGCAGGCTTTCTGCTACTGCAGAACCACCTGTGCAGCTACAACTTCAGCAAAAAGAGCTCTTAATCTGTTACTGGTTTTCAGCTGTTGATCATTGGGATTGTCCTGCTGCTTTTTTTTTTTATAATCACTCTTAATATCTGAAAATATTCTGGGTATCTCTATAGATATTCTGCTAATCCTTGAGCAGAAGGATAAATAGAAGGATAACCTCCTGCTTGTTGTATGTAATAAGATGAGTGCTCTGCTCCATTGCCAGTGTTGTCTTGGCTTAGAAAATTAAAACGAGGGGGCTCTGAGAGGGCTGTGTCCATTCAGTCTTAGTCTGGAAGAAACCAAGGAAAAACTTGGTTCGGTTCTTTGGGTACAAATCTGCATATGAACACGCCTGCTTTACTGTCAGACTTGTGAATGTGGTCTTCAAGTTGGCAATAAATGATACTTAAAACATGTCACCTATTTGACTCTAAAATTGATTATCTTATTAATTATTGTATTATATATATGTAAAAGATTACTTACATTACAACTTTGTCATTAAAAAGAAGACTAAAACATGCCACATTCTTTTGTTCACAGCAATTCTAGAAAATCTTTCTTCTGTTACTGCTTGGATCTTGATTTTAAAACAGCACTTAAATATCATTTACTAGAAAAATTAGGGAACTGGATTCTAACGTTTCTGTCCTGTGAGACTGTTAAGCGGTGATGACAGCTAAATGTTCTTGGTACTTAATACTTACTCTGGGAAAGTTCTTTCCTTTTGAGTTGTATTTCCAGTTGCATTGTGTCATGAGACTACAACTTGAGTTGCCCTTGAGACCAGAGAGGTTTAGTGCAGTGAGCAGCTATCACTTCTGGTGCTATCCTCTTCCCCCCACCTAAATTCAGCTCAGTTTAACTCATTGTTTGGTTTTTTAATTTTAATTTACATACAGTGGGATATGGTAAGGATTATGAGAGTGGACTAGTATTTTAAATCAAAAGTTGAGGTTCTTGGTGATACAGTTTTGACTCCTGGCCTTGCAGCAGACTTAATTTTGAGTAGGTTGCTTATTTTTTACCTAAATAAAGAAGCTGTTTTGGAGTTAAGTTAGAGCTATTCCAGAATAATTCCATGTTGAAGTACACTCTTAGTTTCCATTTTCTGTCTTGTTTTCTGGATCCTGGTAAGCACTTGGGAGCTTGGAATTGGCAGTGAGAAGACTTGTGTGAGAAGCATCTTCAGTTTAAATGCTTCAGTCTTTGGTCACCGGCCAGCGTGACCTTGATTGTTGCGAGGTTATACCACTCTCTGTAGTTTGTCTTAACTTTGCTTTTCCTTCTGCTTGCATGGATGCTGCATGCACATCTGCTCTCCTGTGATTCTTGCAGGTTGTTTCTACTTGTAGAGCAGAGCTGAACTCTTCAAAAGTCCTGAAAAAATCTGCCTCTGAGTTTCATCATGTGAAATGGCATTTGTTGTGCGTCCCTGCTGTTTGGGGAATCCTGTGCTGTGCTTGGCAGTATCATTTGTCTAATTACTGCTTTATTTTACTTCTGTCTACGTGTGTTTTTGTTCTTTGCTGGTTTTTCCCACTTGTGTTGTTTTTTTCCGGCTCTGCCACATTTTACTGTTTCAAAGCTTAGCAAATGTAGTTCTTAGAGGAAGCTCCTGTGTTAAAGCTGTCAGCTGGACTCCCACTTCTGTATGTGGGTAGTGGATTCCCTCCTTTCCGAGATGCTCAACTGCCATCTTTGTGTATGGCTGAGGAGGAGAGTCAGACTGACAGGAGTAATGTAGAGAGGATTTTTGTCTTGTTTTACTTCGTGTCACAGACAGGAAGAAATTAAGCCTACTTAGTTGGCAGCGTGTGTGTCTTAAGATAGATGCTGGAAATCTCTTAACAGAGCTTTATTTTCTTTGATTTGGGAACCTGTAGCTGATCCTTCTGCAGTAGTTTGGAAAGCTGTGCTGCTTAGCAACTCCTGTTAGGGCAGCGAAAGCTTGGCTGGCCGCTGCCTCGGGCTCTGTTTCCAACTCTCTGAATTCTGTCTGGGAGGGAAGTAATCTTGGGTGGCTGAAAGCTATTACGGGAGTCTTGAGTCCCTGCAAATGACAGAAAATCTGGAGACTGCGAACGGAAACGAAAGTGAAGTTGGAAGTGACCTCTGGACGTCATCTAGCCTAACCTTCTGTTTGAAGCTGGGTGAGCTTGGAGGTTAGGTTAGGCTGCACATGGGCTTGTCCCGTTTAGTTTTGAAATTCTTCCAAGAATGGGAAATCTTGTTTCTCTGGGCAACCTCTTCTAGTGCCAAACTGCTCTGACTGTGAGAAACTTTTTCTTTCTACCTCCTTAGAATTTCCCTTGTTGCAATTTGTGACCGTTGCCGCTCACTTGTTCTGCTGTGTGCCTATGATGGTATGAGGAGGGCAGGGGGTTGCAGCTGCGTTCAGAGTCAGCCCAGTGCTGGAGCAGGCTGTAAAGGCAGGCAGAGAAGAGGAAAAACTGTTCTCAAAGCATGCTGCTCCAACAGGCTTTGAGGCATCGTTCTATCCTGCGAGGTGGAAGACTGTCACCAAGAGCTGTAGGTGGAGAGGAGACATTGTTTTCATCACCTTCTTGGTTTTTTTTTTTTTGTTCTGTTTGTGTTTTGGAAAAGTTTCATATTGATTTAATAGTAAAAAAAGTAAACTTTCTGAAGCTTTCCTTGTATTTCCCTGAGTGCAGTAAACGAATAGCTCAATCAATTCTGAGTACTGATAATGTTGGCAAATATTTATCGTGTAGTAGAACTGTTTGTGCTTTGTAGTTGATTCACCAATGTATTAGCTTGAGTGCTGAATGAGCAGGGGGCACTTGGCTTTCTGCAGAGCAAAATATGAATTGAGCGGTGTTTTTAATAAGAGTGCAGGTACACATCAGTGCCCTTGCGCGTGTGGATACAGCTTCTTTGAAGTACAGAGTGAAAGGAAACTTGCCAGCCAGAAAACTTCCTTCCGGGTGTGACCCATTAATTTACAGTAATTACTCAGTTGGAGCTCTTGGTTGATGAGACTGACATGAGTCACAGAAGAGGTAGGTACTGTTATATAGACCTTACCAGGATCCCTGGTTTATGCTGAAAACTAGGTGAGCGTGACAGGCTGGCTGGAGGGTTGTATATTTGTTCAGTGTGTTTAGGACTGGAGTTTCACAGATGGATTAAAGCTGTGCTGCTACCAAAACCAACATTTTTGCCTTCCTTTGCTGTCTTTGGCTGCCAGTTTCTGCTCTCCTGTACTGGCATGGATGTTACATGCCTATATAGTGAACTGTATCAGAATTGAACTTGGGGTGAAATAAGCTTTTGAGGGGCAATTTTTTTTTTGTTAGTTATGTTTGAAATAGTCTGATTTAGCTTGCTGCCTGGCTGCTTGTGGAGGGGACGAGCAAGCGAGGAGGAGGTGAGGGATGCTGCTGGACTGCTTCAGAGCATTGATGAGGCTGAGGCGCCCAACTTGACTGGGGAAAAAGCAGGACTCCAAGCTTCCCTCTCTAAATTTTTACTTTACAACTTACTTTCTGCCAGTGAATGTGTCAGAATGTTTCAGCCCTTCAGTTGTGGTCATACAGATTTCAGAGTGTGTTGGAGAGTTGGTGATGGTGCTGCTTTTCTAGGCTCGTACGAGTTTCCTGTTGCTCCTGTCAGTGCCAGTGAAACTGTGCTTGTCCTGTCCAAGAGGCAGTCCACAGAGTCGGTAAATCTAAACCCGAGTACCGCTCTTTCTGTAGTGCTAGAGGTGGAAAGGAAAGGAGGGAACTGCTTCCTCACCCTTGAGGTGCAATGTTGAGAAGAGATCCTGGACTCTGGTCTCAAGGGAATGTTTCCTGTTAATACCTCCACTTGTGGGTGGAATGATTTTTCTTTGGCCGTGACTTTTGCACTTTCCTGATTTTGTTTACACCTTTCTTGTGTTGATGGTACACCTGGTTTTATGTTGTTTGCTATCAGCACTGTCAACTTGATCAAAAGCGTATTGCTTTCTTCCTTAAACAGGCCAAACCACTTTGTAGCTGGACTTGCTTTGTGATGTTGCTTTTTTTTTTTTTCCTTTTTTCTTCTTTAGTTGTGTTGCTGTTGGAAGAGTTGTGAAACAGTTTCTGTTAGTACATGCGGTTGTTTCATTTTTCTGAGCAGGTACAATACATGAGAGTTTAAGCTTTTATGTTTGGAAAAAAGTAAATCTTGTGAATTCCGAGACAGCATAATTACTTTCAAAGTATGCAGTAGCAAGGAAATCCTAGGCTGTTAAGAGGATTCAGGGTCTTGAAAGGGTGAGAGCTTGGCAGCTCTTTGTGGGAGAAAGCACTGCCTGTGAGCCTGCTGTGGGCTCACCCAGGGACTAACTGTGAGCCAGCTGACAGAGAAGCCTTTTGTATGGGGTGCGGAGGCTGGCTTCGTGATGGTGGCAGTGGAAGAGCAGGAGCATGCAAGTAACTTACTCTGTGGGCTGGTTGCGTGGAGTTTTCATGTCAACCTGTTCCACTACCATCTTTCTGACTATCAGAGGAAATGTGGTTGTTTGTTTTTTTTATTGGGTGGATGACCTTGATAATATGCATTTTAACTTGGTATTACAGGGTTTTTTTCAGTGGGTTTTTTGGTGCTTTTATGAAGCAGCTTTATCTTTAGTGTGTCTTAGATGTCAGACATGAAGGATGCTTGTGAAGACCCTGTCTCCAAGCTATTCTTTCTTCTCTTACCACACAAGACAAAAGTATAAGAAAGTCTGCAGAAGGGCATCAGTCCTCTGCGAGAGCTGCTCAACCTTATCAAGATTCGGCTGCCTCAAGAACAAGTGGCAGCCCCAAGAGAATAAGCTGTCTCTTTTGAAGGTAGATTCAAAACTCTGGTGAATAGGGATTTTATTTTTTTTTAACCTACTTTTGTTTCTTTCACAGGTACGTGGTGAGGTGACAGCTGTTGAACCATGGCATTCAACAAGATTTGGTATACCATAGCCCTTGGACTTCTGCTGCCTTTTTCTTACGCCCATACAGACTTCTTCACTTCCATTGGTGAGACATGCTTTGGTGTATATGCTGCGTAGCCGAAAGAATTTCTTGGCAGCTCTCCAAACTGATACTGCAATGATGTGTTAATGGCATCCCAGGCTTTAATTGGTACAGAACTAAATCCGCTTACTAGTTCTTACAACCTTATTGACTTCTTTCTTTTGGGAGAAACATGCTTTGAGTTAAGTCAGTCCAGTTAGTCTAATGACCCAGGCTAGGCTTTGTATTCATTATGTGTTCTCAAAGGTGTTGGATTTTAAGGAAAGTTTTGCTGTGGACATATGTAGAAGCAAGTGAAACAGCTGTTAAGGGTACCTAATGATACCAATATGTTGGCATACTCTCTCTTGGGCTCCGATGGCCTGTGACACAGCTGAAGATGTGAACTGCATAATTTCATGATGAACCAGTTCAGCTGCCTGCTTGCAGGAAGTGAAGCCATTATTAATTAATAACAGAGTCCGTTAGGAGACCTGTTGAAGTCATGTGGGTAATCTTAACAATAAAATGCTGGAGTAGTATTGTATATCAAACGTGAAGGCTGTGTATATTTCTGTAGCTTTGTCTTTATTTGCTCTACATTATGTATGCTTGGATGAAAGATTACTCTGTTGCAGCCTACTTCCTTTTCCAAATGAATCCTAAATTAGTTCTAATAATAAATATGTGCTATTACGTTAATTCCCATGGCAACAAGCTTGGTCTAACATGAGATTTTCTCCTTCAAAAAAAATTAAAGGCAAGAAGCCTCACTCAAATACTCCTTTTTTTGAGCAATGATTTGAGCAAATGCAGAAGGACTTTGAGGAAGAAAGAGTTGAAGAGAGGAAGAACGCCTCTGATTCTCTTTTTTTTTTTTTTTTTTTTTGTTCCTCCTCCTCTAACCAAACTCACTTGTTTTCTAGGTCATATGACAGACTTAATTAATACAGAAAAAGATCTGGTAGTGTCACTGAAAGATTACATCAAGGCAGAAGAAAGCAAGCTGGAACAGATCAAAAAGTAAGCATCTTGTTTCGTAATGCTAATAGTTAATAATTTGGGTCCACCCTTATGTAAAAAGTGCCTCCCAAGGCTGATTAAATTTGTGGAATTTTTCCTCTGAGGCAAAGCTTAAACTAGCAGTTTTTGCTGGGTTTTTGTCCTAAGTTGTTATCTCCGAGCCGTTAGTTTGTTTTATGCAACTTTTTAATGATGAAATCTAATCTACCCACTTTCCGTACGATACCTTCGCTTCAGGACTCCTGCTTGCACGTAATTCCCAAGGGGATGCAGTTCTTTGAATGACAGTTTGCTCAGTGGAAACTAAAACCCAAGGAGTCTCCAAGTGAGCGTTACAAGGACTGCAATGATACACTCGATGTAAAAGTGCTGATGAAAAGCGTTGGTGTGACCATATCGCTCATGAAAGGCTAATCAATGAATAGTAATAACCCAGTCCAAGAGCAGAGTCTCTTTCTACATGCTATATTTAGATTTAAAAGTAAAATAAAACTTCTTTATTGCTTTTAAAAATAACAAAAGACCTGACCATTGCCATTACTATGTTGCTCGGCTCTATAGATGTGAGGACCAGAGCGCATTATGTCGGATCTTATCACAGCTAGAAATAAAAATTTTGTGTCGTGGAACGGGATGGTTTTGTGGCTTTCAAAAATGTGTATCAATCTGTCATGAGGATGTTAAGACGGTTTTAGATAGATGGCATGAATTTTATTTTAGCCTTTGTGTATTACATTCTGCCATCCAGGAAGAAAGATAGTTCTGTCAGACTGTATTTATTTTTATCACTTCAGATACAGAGTTGGAATTTCTCACAGGTTTGGAATGTTATAAGCATATTCTTTATAGCTACAAATTAAGATGGGAGCATGCCGATGGGACGTCCAAAAGTGTGTAAATACAGCTTATCATATAAGCATTGCAGCTCTGTTTTTATTATATTAGAGGTGCTTGCTGTCAGATCAGAGAAGTTAAGATAACTGTCAGAGAAAGAGAAGAACTTGGAAAGAACGCCAGCATCGTCGTGAGTTTGGGCTCTGTACTTTGGCTGATGGATATTGGTAGTTTGTGTTGACTTAAACTGAATGAAAGCTGATAATTCACAGATATGCGAGGGATGGCTCACGCCTTCTCGGTGGCTTGTGGCAGGGCCTTTTATGAAACAGAAACTACTTGAAAGAAATCCTGGTCTTGTGGTTGTGGCTCACAGTTGCAGTGACTTTCAGCTCCTCGTTAGGTTTGATAGTCATGCAGTGGGAAATGTATGATGGATTTGACCGGGTGCAATGGGAATGCACAATTTGTTGAAATTGGTTTCTTCAGTCTTCGGCTTGCTAGAAGCTGGAGTTGGCCCACGGGAGCACTTTGAGCACTCCGTTTTGGAGGGAACCCCTTCCCTCACGTTGCTGCTGGCAAAAACCCAGACAGGGGCTCTCAGAGCGCAGGAAAATGACGAAAGACAGCATGGGAAGAGTGAATGCAAACAGTGGCTCCTGTAACAGTTGTAAACCTCTACCTGTCTCAGGTAAAGCAGGCAAACTTAATGCAGGCATACCAAATTCTGGAACAAGCTGAATGCCGGCTCGTGTACAGGGTTCCCTCCAGGCTACAGATTTTGTGTTTGCTTTATACTGGTGTTGGAGTTTGGTGTTCTCTGTGGGGTGTGGCTTTTTAAAATTTAATTTTTCCTGTTTTCAAGGTGTTGTTACATGTCTTCGTGTTCTAGATCTGTGTTGTTTTGGGGGGAAGTTTGGTTGTTTTGCAGACAGGTAGTAGCCTAGTGCCGGTGCTTATAGCATGACTGATGTGCTTCCTGACTTGGGGCTGGAGCGGGCTCCCTGAATGTTTCCGTACAAGCAACAGATGAACAACAGGAGTTGTTGAAAGTGTGCTTTTTTCAGAGCGAGTTGGAGTTGTGAACGGTTTATGTCGTTAGAGAGGTTTGTGGAGTCAGAACTGTAGAAACTTGTTTGGGAGCGTGAGAACTGCGTGTTTCTTAATACAGGCTTATGGTGTGGAAGGCAGTTTTGTGGTGGGAGGCAAGGGCCTTGTCATAGGTTTAAGAGTGTGTTTAAACGTAAAATAATTTGAGACAAGCATTGAACTGCCTTTTTGTAAACTTTAGAAAAAAGAGCATTTAAAAATAAAAGATCAAAAATGTGGGTAAGTCTTTGTTTTTGATTAGTCCTGCATGAAAACTCATAATGGAACTGCTGGCGTGCTGCATTTGGTATTTGTAGGAAGGAGTTCGTTCAGCAGTGTTCCAACAAAGACCATAAGAGCAACACAAGATTTAGGCCTGCAGCTGAGGAAGATTTAAAAGAAAAAGAGAAAAAGAAAAAAAAGGCAAAAAAAAAAAAGCCCCTTTTGTTCCTTCTAGGAGAGCTTTATATATAAATAATATAAAAGCTTGCAATTTGTGTTGGTTTTTTTATTAGCAAAGACTGTTGAGTGGCTTGAAATTGGTTTTATAGCGCATTGGCAGACTTTTACAAGAGACTTTAATGAATATATGCTTTCACTATAGATGGGCAGAGAAATTGGATCAGCTGACAGACACGGCTACGAAAGACCCAGAGGGGTTTTTGGGACATCCTGTAAATGCATTCAAGTTGATGAAACGGCTTAACACAGAGTGGGGTGAGCTGGAGAGCCTGGTTCTGAAGGACATGTCAGATGGTAAGTCTGCCTGTAGTAAGAACAAGGATCACATTATAATTGCATTTAGTTGACTACATCTTTCACGTATCGTGGTTTGAATTGGATTTCTAAGTCTGCTTTTGAGGTGCCTTCATAACAAATAATCCTAGAAGACCTGCCATTTCACTGTCAGTGTGCTATAATTTGAGCTTTACAAAAATTCAGGAAAACTGCGGTGTTTAAACTGAAGAACCTCCTTGGATGCTTTAAATTTTGCAAGGGACCAGGGCTTGCTTCATGTACTCTCCCACTTCTTGTAAGCTAGTATTTTAGGAAATTTCATCTCTTAAGTGTGATGACTGTGTTGAGCAGGAAAAAGGGGACAAAACTCTTCTGAGCGCAAGACCTGTGGGGCTGTCTTTGAGTATGGTTGCTGTTGATATGCCCAGAGTTGTTAAGCTGTGATGGTTTGAAACCTGAGAGTTGGCAGAGGCTAGGTATTTGTGGAACTGATCTGAATTAATGTAGTAAACGCTTTGTTGCCTCTTTTCTTCAGCAAGAGTAGAAGTTCTGCAGTAGGGAACAGGACATAAAATAGTTGACTGTGAAAGATGCTTAGCAGTAAGGAAGCTGGGATGATTATATTTGACCTGTGAGAATCTTTCTCAACAGCTGACTAATACAAGGTGTAGGTTTGTAGTAAGAAATGATGAAAAAGTGGAGCTTTCAGAAGAGACCCGGTGTTAGTCTCTGATAAGGATTTAGCACATTCAGCTTCCCTGTTGCTGCTGTGAGGGACTGAACAGGTGGTGTGGTTTAACCCCAGCCATCAACTAAGCCCCACCCGGCTGCTTGCTGAGTCCTCCCCGGTGGGATGGGGAGAGAATTGGAAGGGTAAAGAGAGAAAATTCCTGGGCTGAGATGAAGACAGTTCAATAGGGAAAGCAAAAGCCTTGCGCGCAAGCAAAGCAAACCAAGGAATTCATTCTCCACTTCCCATGGGCAGGCAGGGGCTCAGCCATCTCCAGGAGAGCAGGGCTCCATCAGGCCTAACGGTGACTTGGGAAGACAAACACCATCACTCCCAACATCCCCTCCTTCCTTCTTCTTCCCCCAGCTTTATGTGCTGAGCATGATGTCATACGGTATGGGATATCCCTGGGGTCACTGGGGTCAGCTGTCCCGGCTGTGCCCCCCCAGCCTCCTCGCTGCTGGGGTGGGCTGAGAGGCAGAGAAGGCCTTGGCTCTGGGTAAGCCCTGCTCAGCAATAACTAAATCATCCCTGGGTTATCAACGCTGTTTCCAGCACAGATCCCAAACACAGCCCCATACCAGCCACTAGGAAGGAAATGAACTCTACCCCAGCCAAAACCAGCTCAATGTGCAACTGGGAAAGCTCTGTACCTGCCAGCCAGAAATCTGGACTAGTGCATCTTTAGTCCTTCTTCTGAGTCGGGGGGGGAGAGGTGTGTGGGAGTGTGTGCGCAAAGTGAGCTGTTTTGTTTTAAGAAAATTGTCAGGAAAAAGGAAAATTTTGGGGAAGCATAGCGTAGTAAAAGAAAGAATGCATGGAGTGAAAGGATATGGTATTTTTTTTAAAGCAGGAACACCTTTCTATAAATGAGTAGTGTTAGTAGGTCTGAACAGTTAAAAAGGACTACTAGAGTGTGGCACAAATCACAGATTTGGCCAGTTTGTTCTTTTTTGGATGGTTTTGCAGCTGACTGTTGCATACTACGCTTTGTCTGGTTTTGGTTGTGCTGCTTACTTTTCTGCTGGCGGCTATTAGATGAACTTAACGAACATCACGTTGACACTGTAAAGCTTGTTGTGCTGCTGGATGTCAGGACAAAAGAGTTTGTCGAATAGAAAAAGTTACTGTTCTGAAAATGCCCGAGCGGCCGTCAGTTTGTTCAAACTGAGGTCCTCATGGCGGACTTTGCTCTTTCTTTTGGTGGCTGCATGTAGCAGGATGGGGTTCTGCCCTCCTGGCTTTCTGGCGTTCTGTCTCCCTCATCAGTGCAAACAGCCCACCAGGCTCTTGACTCTGCAGAAGGGGAAAAACCAGGGTCAGTTCTCCCACTGTGTGTGTTCACCAGGGGGGAGTAGGAGCCTTTCGTGAGAGAGGAGATGATTACATGTGACTGTAATGACCGGGGAGCAGTTCCTAAAGAGAATATTTTTTTACTTTATAGAACCTGCTTGTCTTCTGTTCCATAAACAGTGCACCCTGGTGCTTCTTTAAAAAGCCCCCACATTTTTCGTTTTGATTGTTCCTTTGCTTTCTTTTCGCACAAATAAATGGAAATGCTAACTTTTCAATGTGCACCTTGAGTTCAATTCAGAGTTGTGTGAAGATGGATCTTGAGAAACCTTTTTAACTTTGTGTGTTCCTCAAGTTTCTATGTAAATACGTTAATGCCCAAGGCCGCAGAAAGCAGTTAGGTTCATAGTGGCTGCTTAGTTGCCTAAAGTCTTGTTAAAAGCTGCTTGCAGTTAGACATCAGCATTTTTGGTTTTCATCTTTTTATTGACCAGCCTTAGTCTTTACACTGCTATCCTTAGCACTGTTTGGTTTCCTCCTCTTCTAATTTCTAAATTCCCTGTTATGAAATGAAAAGCCTTTTGGAAAGCAGATTGAGTGGAATGGTTGCAAAAACTACCAATATGTTATCTGTAACATTCTCCATGTGGAGGTGGTCTTTTTGTTTTATGTAACTTTTTTTTTTTTAAAACCTGTTAAGACAAAAATAGATTCTGCGTGGAACTGAAGGGGTATTCCTGTCCTTTAGAACCAAACTCAGGGCATCTGCTGGTGCTCTGCAGGGCTGATAGCACTTCCTGACATATTAATGGCCTTTCCTGAAATGTTAGCTTTCTCTGGAGTAGGGAGTCATTTCATTTCATGCTTAGAGCTTATAGCGTTCTTGGGACGAAGAAGGCCAAGTGTTTCACTGTCTTTCCCAGGCTTTATCTCCAACATGACTATCCAACGGCAGTTTTTCCCAAACGATGAAGATCAGACTGGTGCAGCAAAAGCACTTTTACGACTTCAAGACACGTATAATTTGGACACAGACACCCTCTCTCGAGGGAATCTTCCAGGTAAGAGTCATCGATGTTATTTTCAGAAGACACTGTCACCTTTTACTAAATGTCCTGATGACAGACCATTTGACTTTGTTCTATCTTGTTTTAACCGTGTAGTGTGAAGGTAACAATAGGAAAACATTGGAGCTAGGTAATACTTTAAGAAAAGCGGCGTGATGTGGGTTGTTGAAGGTTGACATGGATGTCAGTTCTAATTCTGCCACATCTTCAGAGAAAGGAACCTGTTGCATCAAGCTGTGGTGGTGAAGAGGAACCCAGGAAGAACTGACCCGCTCTGGCGTACTGTTGGGTCTGTTGCGGTGGTGGTTCTGTTGGAACTACATCTGCTTGGCTTCCCTGCCTGGTGGGCTGGCTTCTGCCAGCACGCTGCCCAAGTGCACATGGATAAAAGACACTTCTCAGAACTCAAGTTTCTTTCTGAATTGAGATCCTTCTTTGTCCCATTAATTCTTCTCATTTTCTGCTTGTGCTAGAACTTGAAAATTTCTTTTTAGTTGAAGCCTGCATCTTTCTTCTAGTTATGGTAAGATAATTCAGTGTTAATAGTTTTTAGTAAAAAATCAACAGCAATAAAATCTTGCCTGGATGAGAATTTTCCTCGTGTTGAAGTAGTTGTGCACTGGTGGATACCTAGTTTCATTGCACAATGTAATGCATTTTAACAAAACAGTTGTAGCACTTACTACCCCTTTCCCTCTCACGGATAAGATGGACCTTTCACATTGGGAGTGACTGAAGTTTCTTTGAGCTTAAACTTCACGGAGCATATAAACTGAAAAACAGAAGACAGAGCGCATACACAGACTTGAGCTTACGTGGCGTTACCTGAGGCAATCTGTAATAGGTCTATATGCAGGAGAAGACACGCTTCTTTCTTGTTAGAAGATTTTTTTTTTCTCTGCTGAATTTTCCTTGTTTCCTCTGAAAACAGTACTGTGCCAACTGGCAAAAAACCCAGTCAACTCTGTACAATCCATCTGTGTTTTTGCAAGCATTCGTTGTGGGCAGATGCCTAATAAAATTAAGGGTAATTGGCTTTATATGTTATGATGTATAACCTTGCTTTTGGGTTTAGTTCAAGACTGTCTCGGACCTACAGATTTGTTCTAATACAATAAGCAGTTCGTTACTGTTTTCTTAAAACAGCACAAAAATGCAAGATGAAGTGCTTCGGGCGGAGTGTAGTTTACTGCTTCTTTTGAAGCAGTAAGCTGTCCAGACTGTGTGTAATAAAGTGTAATTGCAGAATCGTGAAGTTGTAGGGTAGAAAAGAGACTAGATTGGTCTCTTCAGAGCTCCAGAGAGGAACATCCCATGTGGTCCCTTGTTTGTGCTCCTTGTCTTCCTTCCCAGGGAATTTCTGTTTGGCCAGGTTGCCCAGTTTTCATCAGAATCTCAACTACTGTCGTATTGCTTATTAATTCTCTTTCCTACATTACAGACCGTGCTGTTTCCTTCTGTTAACTACCAACCCTATTTGATGATTGCTGTCTTAAGCACCCTTTTAAGAGTTGCCTTTTCACGTGTGGATGTTATGTTGCTTCTAAATGTACCAGGCTATGATCCTGCAACCTGTTACTCGTTCCAGAGGATCGCTCGCTCTGAGCGCACTCCGCTGCCACCGCGCCCGATTCCCTAATCTGTGTTATTTTAGAGTTTGCGGCTTCAGGCTCAGAAAATGACATCCCTGGCCATCACAGGAGGGACCACAAGGTGTTTAATTCGTGAGCAGAAACAAAGTTGTTCTGTGGGATACCGCGTTTCATCGACTGTCTCTTCAACTATTTAATCTCTTAAGGCATGTCTTTAACAGAGGAATTCACCTATTTGAATGCAGCTGTAGGAGCTGCTATTAGAAAGTCAGGATGTATTAAGATGTAATCAGGAATGTAATTTTAGCTGTAAAACTGGCAGGTCCTGTTTCCTTTTTACAAGATGAAATTTGGTTTTTCACTGGGCCTTAATTTACAGCGGCAAAAACAGGAATCTGTAATTTGCTTACTAGTGCTTTAATCTTTCAGAGGTCTCTTCAAATGTTTCTAAAAATGACTGACTTCAAAAATTCTTGAGCAGCTGGGAATTTAATGACTGACATTTTCTTTTTCCTCCCCCACTAAGTTGTCGCTAGCAAGATGTGCTTCAGTAACGTTTTGAAAGTGATAATGCAATCTCTTTGAAAACAGATTTCTGAAACTTTGTATTTGACTTACTGTTGCTCTTGCTCAAAGTGTTTGGGGTTTTGAAGAAGGAAGGTTTATTATTTTTTTTTAATTATTTTCCACTACTGGTAAAGACATTTAGCTAGTTGCTGGTGTTCTGGCAATGGAAAACTGCATCTAACCGCTTATGTGTTCTGCCAAGGATTTACAGGCTTTTGGTACTTAGCTGAGTCTTCAACGAATAGCCACCACGGAAGGGAGATGTTGAAGAACAGAAAGACACTGTGCTGTGAAGAATAAGAAATAACTGAATGCTACTCTGAAGACCGCTCTGGAATTCTGTGTAAAGTCTGTTTGGTTTGGTTTGTTTTAAATACAGGTGTGAAGCACAAATCCTTTTTAACCGCTGAAGATTGCTTTGAGCTGGGAAAGATTGCCTACACTGAAGCTGACTACTACCACACCGAGCTCTGGATGGAACAAGCTCTGAAACAGCTGGATGAGGGAGAAGTGTCTTCTGCAGATAAAGTCTACATTCTGGACTACCTGAGTTACGCCGTGTATCAGCAGGGAGATCTGGGCAAAGCCATGACGCTCACCAAACGCCTTCTGGAACTGGGTATGTGAAAGAGAGATCTGCGACTCGCCACGGTCTAGCTCTGTGTTGGAGCAGGTGCTAGCTGTGGATTTGTACTGAGGAGTGCGCTCTTGCCTCTCTTCTGACTTGTGTATGGGTTTTTAGAATGGATTAGTACTGCCGTTAGCGTTAACATTAACAGCTTGATGTGTAGCTGTCAGGAAAATAAGACTTGTGTTCCCAAAGATCGTATCTTGCTACCATATTCTTAGATGGACAATTACAGTCTCAACTACCATGTCAGAAAGTGTCATGGTTGAGGATTGCCCCTTTCTATGGAAGTATTTTCTGCCTCCCCTCACTGTCGGCTTCGAACCACTTACCCGGCCTAGTCATCGCTGCCTGAAATTTGGTTCTCTTACTGTATCTTACTTTCCTGCATTGAGATTACTTCCCCTTAGGTACTGGCAAGAACCAAATTAATTAAATTGAAACTAAATTGGTGATACCAAAATCTCTGCAGATTATTTAAATGCAAATTAAGCATACTTGAGCTGAAAAACTTGGAAAAATAAGAAATACAGAATGTAATACAGCTAGCTAAGATTCTGTCTGTTGTACGAAATATGAAAAGTATTTACGCTTCTGTAAATATTCCACTGATTGACTGCGTAAAGGATGATGTGGGAAATTCAGAACTAAACCTAATACAGCAAAGGCTTGCGATGAACCTTTAGTAATGAACCGAAGCTCATTCTGTAAGTGTAGTGATTGTCAAAAGCTTTGTCACCAGAAATCTTAATTCCCGTCAGAGAAGTGTGTAGGTTTAAAGCCAATCATACTGTTCCAGCTCTCTGCCTGTCCCGGTTCCTTGTCTCTCCCTTTCTGGTGAGGTTGGTGGGAACGGCCAAACCCTTTTCCTTAGCGCTCGGACCCCTGTGCGTGCTGAGGATCCAGGCCTCGCAGGAAGCAGGTTCTTAACTGTGAATGAGTTGAGCTTAGCTCTGAAAGCTCGTTGTGTGTTTTCCTGCAGGCGAGTAAGGATATGTGCGTGCTGCAGGCTAGCATCGCTTCCAGCTCAGCCCGGCGTTTTAGCTATCCTGTGAATGCTCTCAAACCAGAGTAGATGCTTCTCATTTCTATTTGAGAAGCAGCAGTGTGCATCTGTTTTCTTTTTGTAAATAGCCTCTTTGGATACTTCTTCACAAGTTGGAAACGTGCCAGTGATACTTGTCTGTTTCTTTGTCAATAGATCCTGAACATCAAAGAGCAAATGGGAACATGAAATATTTTGAATATATCATGGCTAAAGAAAAAGAAGCAAATAAATCCAGTACAGATTCAGAAGACCAGATGGAGAAGGAAACTGAGGTTAAGAAAAAGGATTACCTGCCTGAGAGAAGGAAGTACGAAATGCTGTGCCGTGGGGAGGGTCTCAAAATGGTAAAGTGGAGTAGACTGTTTTCAAATGTACGAAACCAACCGTAACAAAACAATGTCAAGAATTTGTACCTGGCATGAAAGCAAGGAAGTTGTTACAGCAGTTGGCGAAGTGTGTGGAACTTGAGGATTAGTGTGTGTTGGATTTCTTCCTTGTTTCATTCTGTCCAGTAGACAAAAAGTAATACTGCCACAGGCATTGCTGACTAATTTGGATGCGCTACATCATTGTAGTTAATTGAATAAGGATGCTGGAAGTCTTAGATTTACATGCGGAATTGAATGAGGGTGTGTTTTTAGTGATAAAATTATTTGTAATAGGACTGTGTCAAGTACTGCTTGTCCCAGTATTGCAGAGTAACATTAATGTGCTTGAAAGTCCTCATTTCTCAAACTTAAAGCATCTTTAACTTGTAAATGATGTGAAGGCAGGGAAGGCAAATTGTTCCTGTCTCTTGTTCTCAGGACATCTTCTGTTTCATATGGAAGTTCTCTGATTATCTGTTGCTCCGCCTTGCTTTCAGACTCCTCGGAGACAAAAAAGACTCTTCTGCCGCTACTACGACGGAAACAGAAATCCTAGATACATTCTGGGCCCCGTCAAACAGGAAGATGAGTGGGACAAACCTCGAATTGTTCGCTTCCTTGACATCATCTCCGATGAAGAGATTGAAACTGTGAAAGAACTAGCAAAGCCGAGGGTAAATGCTTTACACTTCTTTGCCTTTTGCAATCTTAAATTTCACTTGTGGTTTTCTGTGTGAGTGTGTGCAATTCTGTCTCCTCTTGAATGCAGATGTGTGTGCGGTGTGCTCACACGTCACTTTTCTCACCTTGTAGCTCTTGGTGACGCACTCTTTGAAGGAGATGGGGGGGAAGCTGGAAATTCTGTGTAGCTGAGAGAGCCAGGCAACAACAGCACGGGATTGTCAGACTCTCCCGGCAGACACAGTTTCGGTGCATGCTGTTTCAGATGAGGACGAGAATGTTCTAGAACAGAAAAGAAACGTACTGCAGCTAGGTTGCCTTGAAGTATACCTGTCATTTGGTTTTTGTTTGGTATTCTGGTTGGCGTTTTTTCTTTTTTAAGTCTGTAGTTGCCAAAGTTGTGACATGGAGAGGAGTGCCGTCCAGGGAAAGGCAGCCATTCCTCTGGTCCTGTAATGCCACTTACTGGATGGACAAGAATGAATGGTGGTATTCTCCGTTCAGTGTA
The DNA here is from genome assembly GCF_000690535.1 of Cariama cristata. Lineage (NCBI taxonomy): Eukaryota > Metazoa > Chordata > Aves > Cariamiformes > Cariamidae > Cariama > Cariama cristata. Next base: position 7,846 of record NW_009625682.1, on the reverse strand, counting down.
AAACTGACTTCTGTCTCCCAGGCTTTGAAGTCACCTGCAGATGAAAGAGCTTTGAGAGGGCAGTAGTTAATCAGTGGTACTCAACTGCTTATTCACAATGCTTGCTCATCAAATGCTGTGTCGGAAACTGGATCCTGAGGTTCTTGTTTCTGAATGCAGAATAATCCAGGGCAGTTCAACTGTCAGAGTAACCAGGAGCGTCCAAGACAAACAGCAACCTGAGGGAGTTGCCTTCTGTACCCAGTTGGTGCGACTCTGCGTCTCGAGGTGTGCACTGAAGATGTGGTTAGTTAAATTGATTGATTTTTCCATTGATTACCAGTTACTTCTAAAATAAGATTTAAACTTGTAGAAATACAATTTTTCCCTTTGTTTTTAGCCTAAATGGCTTTTCATCCAGAGCGAGCTGAGCAAATGGAGATTAGAGGGATAAGTGCATTCAGTGTAGGACAAACTGTTAGCTTGATCTGCTGCAAAGTAAACCAGCTGTGGGTTATACGTGGGTGCATGGAGGATGAGGCTGACCTTGGCCACCACACTGAGTAGTAGGTAGCCTGAAGCGATTTTAAAGCTTCCTAAAGGCTGATGCGTTGTATTTCTGAGGTAATGTTCTGAACTGTAAGCAAGAAGTACAAGCAGTTCTCTTCACGTACCCGTAGAACATCTCTGTCTGCTCTCCTGTCAGGCAGGCTGGCTGCAGGTCTAAAAATCAGAGCCTTGGTTGTTCGTCTGTAGGTGATGAAGCCCCTTTGCTGCTTCAAAAGCCCTGGAATGCGACTGAAGCAGTTCTTTATGGAGTAGAAATAAGTCTCAGCACTGAAAACAAAAACCTGCAAACGTGGTGATTTTAACTGCTGAACTTGCTGAGACAATCATTTTCCTATCAAGTGTTTGGCTCGTGGTAAAGACTTGGAGATTGATAGTTCATTAACGTAGAAGCATCTGCGTGCAGTTAGTGTTCCACGTATTTCCTACGGCCGAGACTTTGCAGGGCTCAGTAACGCGTGTAGCAAGAGGACTGTGGGTTTTTTGAAACGGAAAGGTCATCTCCTTCCCGATGCTCAGGATGTTACCTTTGCTGCCTCTCGGAAGACAGCGCTGTCCGATCTGTGCCCGGCCTTCTGCTGTGCTGGCAGCATGAGCTGGTAGGATGAAGCCACCTTATTTGGCTTTGGGAGGCTCGCTGGAATCGTAGTTTGTGCCTTGATTCTTGTATGTGTCTGAATGGGACGAGAGGAGAGGCAGCATATTAAGAGCTCCCAGTATTTTTTCTTGTTCGTAGGCATGGAGAGGCCTTGATTTACTTTAACAACAGAAGAAGACTTCTAAATGTTTGCCACTTGGGTATGCCATTTTGTGCCTCTACCAAAATTTGGGCTCTGCAAGTCGGCCTTTCCAGTTAGGAATGGTGGAGAGTGTCTGATAGCACATGAACATAAGGCTCGGAATCAGGGATTAACGTAGGTGGGGTGGCGTCAAGTGAATGGAGCGCAGCAGAGGGAAGGGAAGGCGTTGAACCAAGAGTTCTCGCTCTGCGTAACTTAGGAATACGACATAAACGTGTCCACGGACTAAGCAACTAGTTTGTGGTAGCAGTCAGTGGTAAAGGTGTCCAGTGCTGCTTTTGGTATAGAAAGAATCAAAAAGGTTGGGTTTTATTCATCTCTATACAAGATCACGGTGTTGCCTGGATTCAATTTAACAGTAAAAATCATCTTAACGTGCACAGGACAGAGTGCTAACAAAGGACCAATTGTACACATGCCGTAACGTTGTACCGCTTCCAGCAGTTGCTGCAGTATGAAGGAAATGAAAGTTTCTAGTTTATTTTATGCAGACGACTGTTCTTCTTGCTACAGAAATGGAAACGTTACTTCCTGGAAAACTTGATCTTCTCTAATGCTCTATTTAAAAAAAAAAAAAAAAGAAAACCAAAAAACGCTAAACCACTCTCTTTTAGTGAAATTGGAGACTTCCCTTCCTTCCTCCATCACTGCTTTATGAATTTCCACCCCCTCCATAAAAGAAAAAACCACCGCAAAAGGTGACGGTGACGGGGTGGCTTGTGTGGCGGCTTGCGTGACATTTCCCCGTAGGCTTCTGAATGGTCGGATTGCTGTGATGCAGTATGTGCTTTGTAATGCAACTATTCTGATGGTTCGCTTCACAGCTGAGGCGAGCCACCATTTCAAACCCCATAACGGGAGCCTTGGAGACGGCACATTACAGAATTAGCAAAAGGTAAGAGAGCTCTATGCCAGATGTTTTGGGCCTGTAATGAGTGCGTAGATTCTGCTCATTATGGGGAAAAAAGAGGTGGTCTTAAAAAGACAACTTTGGCTTTGCAGTCCACCGCTTTATGACGTGCAGATCTGTAACAGGCTGTTACTGCTGAGTTTCTCAGTCTTTTCCTTCAACTGGAAGTTCTGGGCGTGTGTTTTAATTTCCTCTTTCTTTGGTCACCTTCTCTGTGTGTGTTCTCAAATGATGATCTGTACAAGCGGGTCTCTACAATCAGTGTAAACAGTACGTGATACTACCAAACCTTCAGCAGAATCTAGATTTTCTTACTTTTTTTAAAAAAAAATATTCCCTTCCCCTTGTTCTTCTTGTCAACGAAAAATAGCCCTCCCTTTCCTTGTAAAATCTAGCAGGCCACTTGAAGTGCCTTTACATGTGTTAGGAGATGCTTCAAGTCCTTACTGCGCCTGGCAGCCGGAGTGGCATGCAAAACGCGCGTTCGTTAGTCTCGCAGCCTTTTGTCATCTGAGATAATGCCGTACTTCTGTCTGGGCTCTTTCACCTCCTGCCGACACAAATCTGGTGGAACGCAAGCTCGTTTTCACCGGGCTTCTGGTTCTTTCCAGCTGGTCTGTTAAGTACTACAGGTCTGGAATTCAGCCAATGTTTTCCAAAACTGGCTGGCTCTAAAGGAAACCCCCTGCCTGCCCCCCACCCGGTTTTAGTAGTGGCGATTAAAGACTTGGCCGTGCATTCCATCAGCGTTAAGGCAAAATTCTGAAAGGAGGTAAACTTCTGGGTGAAGAGGAATTGTCTGGGAAACTCAGCATCATAAATTATTTGCAGAAAGTCTCTAGTTTACAAAAAAAAAAGAAAAAAAAAAAAGGAAAAAAGTGAAAGGACAATCTAACCAAATTTTTCCAACCAATTTGTTTTGATTTGGACATGGCAGCTACAGCTTCTGTTGCCCTTCTAATATTGCTAATTTAAGAGCATTGCATACCATCCAGACCAATCGGAACCCTTTCAAACACCTGTGGCTTGGCAAAAAAGCAGCCTACGAGGTGGGTAAGCCCTTGTCCTTTCTCTTTTTGTAGCTGAGCCGGGCTACTGTTCATGACCCTGAGACTGGGAAACTGACCACAGCACATTACAGAGTCTCTAAGAGGTAAGGGGAACGTCTTCCAAAGGTATACCCAGTCCGAGGAAGTCTGTTCTGGGGCTGCACTGCTTCGTCTCTAAACACGGGGCAAATAAGGATTTGGCGTAACTTTTCTACTCTTAGTCTCTAGAAGAAAGGGAACGGCCTAAAGCCAACTGAACTGTCCTAGAACAAAGCAAGCGGTCTGCTGAAATAGAAAATAGTTCTCCGCGTTAGCGGTAGGCGAGGTGGAAGTGCCCTCTTTTGCTTAGCATGGCTTGTC
>NW_009625682.1:374-4150 GCF_000690535.1 Cariama cristata | reverse complement strand
AACTAACGTACTAAAACAGCACGGCGCGGGGTTCTGCTTACGCTAACAAACGGCGGAAGAGGCTGCCTGTGTAGCTCGCCTCTGCCCCTGAGCTTCGGTAGTGAGGCTTGCTTAAAACGTAGGCACTGATGAGCTGCTGTAATTCATGGGAATAGTGCAAATTAAAGCTAGTTGATAATTTTAAAGAATTTGCTTGTTTAAATGATTGAAAATAGTTGCTGCTTTAATAGAAAACCAGTGTTCTTTCAGCTTCTTTGAGCAAAAACCTGAAATTAGAGTGGCTAGTAGCTTAAGGGTTTTTATTTAGCTATGAATTTCTTTAAAAAGATACGAGTGCTTCAAAATACTGGATTGCAAGAAGTTGATGGATTCAGGATTGATTATAACTCCCATGGAAAAACTAGAAAACCATTGTAGCTGAAGTCTGATCCTTAAAGCCATGCTTGTTACAAGCAGTGGCAAGTTGAAAACTTTTATACGTTGAAAACTGCCGTGCACGTTCAGCAGCAGGTGGTGGGAGACCTTTGGAAACTGTCTGGTGAGCTCTTACGTGTTTGCCCCTTCAAACTACCTCCACAGGCCCCTCCAGAATGACTTTAGGAACGATACGTCTTCCTGTTTGACATGCGTTGCATTTAATTTCTGGTTTTTTGTTGTTAATTTTAAAGTCTGTCCATGTCTTGCCTGTCTTGCTTATCTGTGACTGCGTATTTTAAAGAAAGCATTTACTCAGTCTCAGGATTTGTCTTCTGTGACGCACAGACCGCTCTGCAGCATTTACTGAAGAAACTTGTTAATCCATTTGAACATACCCTCACGGTTTCTGTCAAACTTGATGTGCTAATAACAGGAATTAGAGAAGGTGACCGGATCACTAATTGAAATTCAGATGCATAATTGGCCCCTATTGAAATAGACGATCCTTAGTAAAAGAACTTTGTATTTACAGTTTTGAAGTGGGAAGTGCTACACCCTGAGACTATGGCAGGTGCTGCAGTCAGAAAAACCACAGCTAGACCACAGCCACCATTAAAAGCCGATTCCCTCGTGAATGTGTGCAGCTGACGGTGCAGCCAGATCCCCTTTGCCATCACCTGCTTATTGGCTTTGCGACATGACAAAATCGCTGTTTCTCCTAGGGCTTTAATCTGGAAGTAACCGTCCGCTGTACCTTGCCTAGGGACTCTGTGATAAAGTATGAGGGCAGCCGTTGTCTGCGAAGTGCTGCTGCCGCCTCGGTGCGGTGAGCTGCAAGCCCGGAGCGGAGCCTCGTGGGCTAGTACCTGGTGAATGAGACTCTTCAACGTGTAAGGTTTGGTGCTCAAAAAGGTGGCACTCTGGGACTTCCTTCCAGCGTACCTAAGGAACTCACAGACTTAAATCACGTTTTTAATTCCCTGTCTCGCTGGAAACTGGAATTAGACTTGGAAAGAAACGCACACGCGAGTGGGGCATTGCACACTGCAAAGTTAGCAAAGACAGTTTTTCGAGGGTAGGAGCGGACTTTGAGGGCGGAGGGGAACTTCCCTTCTCATGCTTCCCCTTGCCTTCGCTTTCCTCCATGTGCAGATGGTTTAGGATGTATATACTTTTCAAGGGAACTTGACACCTAAATCTGTAGTAGGAGGGAAAAGCCACCCCCAAAACCACCAAGCCCCAAGGCAGACTGCTTTAAGAAGGATCACGCTGTTAATGCCGGGTCACTGAACTTCTCTTGCAGAACCACTGGTTAGAAAAATCGCTGTTAGAGCTGTTTGAGCTGGTTTGGATTCCAGATGAATCATTCCTCCTGAAAACCAAAAAAATGCTTGCTTTGTTTTTTTAATAGATGATCGCTTTCCCCCTTCAAACATTCTTTCCTAGCAAATGCGCTTCTAAATTACAGCATTCCTCTCTTTGAGAGGACTACTGTTCGCTGTGCAGTACGTGGCAGGCTGTATAAAAGGGGGCACCTTGCCAGCAGTCTGAGGAGCACCATCGAGCCGTGCTGTGTGCGGTACCAGAATAAACTCGGCCGCTCTGACACGCTGCTTTTAAAGAAGCTGCTTTTTTTTTTTTTCCTTCTCTCTCCTCCCAGCAGCCAGTCGGAGCTTGTAGCATACGATGGTAAAGTTTCCACTTCAGAAATACCAGTCTCTGCTTTCATTCGTTCCCTGTTGCGTCTCTACTAGTACTTTTTACATACTGAGTACATTTTAGAAAGTTTTCAAATATAAATGCTGGTATTTTGTGTGACTGTTAGAGAAGCAGCGTTGAAATACTCTGGTGTAGCAGAGACTAAGGACGTGGCCTTTGTAATGCCTGGTGCTAGACCCATTGGTGCAGCTGGAGGAGATGATGAGCTTTTGGGTGTCTAAGCCCTTGTATATGTCCTGTAGCTCTGGACACTTGTCTGGTTTGGCTTTTTTTTTTCCCCTAGTATACTCCTTAGTCTAATATTATTTCTGCATATAAGTACTGTGCTATTAAAAATCTCTATTAAGATACCTGATACAGAATTATAAGAGGAGAGGAATAAATGTGATTACTGCTAGCTGTTTGTAACGAACATAAAAGTTGTTAAAAGCCAGCTCTTGGCGTGAGGAAGAAGAAAAGCAATCCCCGAGCAGGAGTTCAGCATACTAACGAAAGCCTTTCAATTTCTATAACATATTAGCTTAGTTCATGGGTGTCTTTTTACGGCGCCAAGTGCGACACCGGAATACTATGCCTTTGTAGGCGGGGAAGTTTGGGTTTTGGTGTGGTAGTTATTAAAGAGATAGCAGATCCTCCTGTGAGTAAAGTCACGCATGTCTTAAACTGCCGTGCTTGTGACTTCCCAGAAATAAGCTTGGCCCTTTTTGTTTGGAAGTTTTCTGTCCATAGCGGGCTCCTGAGTGTCAGCTGGTCAAAAATACGACTGAATGTTGTTCATACGTGGTAACTTGTCAGAGGAGCAACTTAAATTAACAAACGTGCACTGAAGAATAAAGCTGTGTGAAGTTACTGAACTGTGCTTAACCTTGAACTATGGGTGGGTTTTTGGTTTTGTGATTTTGTTTGTTTTTTTTTTGATAGACAAGAACAGGAAAAAAAATTCCTTTGTGTGAGGGAACACCTGCTATAAATAGGCTTGCAGTAGGCACACGCTTACTTTGATGTGAGCAAAGGACCAAGGCTGAGACTCGTGACAGAAGTGGACAACGGAGGACGGATTGCCGTTACATTCTGGGAAGGCCGCTAGGCAAAGCCCGCGCTAACAGAAAGCCCTTGTGCAGCCTAAATGTAGTGGCAGAGAGAGCTCCCGATGGGTTCTGCAGGCACTCCGGAGCGCTCATTTTTGACGCTTCCAGGGTTAAATCACGCTGTCACTCTTAGTGGGGGAACTATTCAGAACGACAGGCCTCCCCCAAAGTTTTGCTCAGCAACCAGCAGACAGGCTGGCACTTGAAATATGGTTTCAGTTCCCCGTTTCCTCCACCTTTCATAGACTTTCTTTGTATCCTTAGGCAATTTTATTTCTCTAATGCATATATATATATATATATCACACACTTCCCCTTCATGAAAGGAGGTAGTATTCTCCCTGTTGAAGGCATTCATTGCAGTTCTAAATAACCAGTATAGTAAGATTGCTTGCTTTTTTCTTTCTTTGGGTGTTTGTATGTTTTTTTTTTTTTCCGTAAAGCCTTTATGCGTAGACTGGAGAGAGGTAGGTAGAGCCTGTGCTTTGAAGCTGATGGCTGTGTTGGGGCTTTTCTTGTGTGTTAGGGGTGATCTTAGGATCGCTTGCGTTA
>NW_009625682.1:0-343 GCF_000690535.1 Cariama cristata | reverse complement strand
CTTCAAGATGTGTGCGTAGCATGTGGCTGCAGAGCTGCTTTTTGGGGGGGGGGATATGCCTCCTATAAGTAGCCTTTGCATTCTCCTGCCACCTTAAAGAAGGTTGCATCGTAACACTTCCTTATACTAACAGTGTTCAGAAGTGGATGACTCTGTGTATGTGTTTGTGCAAGTCTGTCTTGAGAAATCTTATTTATCTATAGTTCATTTGTCATTTAAAACAAAAAAAATGCTCGTAGAGATTCTGTAACCTGTGTCAGTGCCTTGTGTCACGTGTCATGCTACCGTTCCTCCCATGCAAAGCGTTTTGGTAATTTTTTTTAATATAAAATTTGTATTAAAG
>NW_009625681.1:363-625 GCF_000690535.1 Cariama cristata | reverse complement strand
CCGACACCCACGCCAGCACGCTCTCGTTCCAGATTCCTCCTCGTCTTCAGCTGCCTGGTGCTGTCGGTCTTCTCCACCATCCAGGAGCACCAGAAGTTGGCCAACCAGTGCCTCTTCATCCTGGTAAGTGGGGAGCACGGCTGTCGCCAGGACCCCCCATCCCCACATTACATCCTAAGGGACTTGATCATCGACAAAACCCCTCCGAGCCCTTCCCCAGCCCAGGAGTCACTGTTGATTGTTGGCGTTAACGACGGCATCC
>NW_009625681.1:0-267 GCF_000690535.1 Cariama cristata | reverse complement strand
GGCGCATAAACTGCTGGAAAATGCAGGGCAGGAGGGGCTAAAAAAAGGCAACTTTCCCCCAAACTGTCAGAAACGGCTGACGCTGGAGTTCTTCCGAGTGATGGAGACTAAATTGGGAAGGTCCTTGTGACTTTCCCGCGAGTAAGCAGAACGGGGGCTTGTTTGTGCGAGAGGTAGGAGGACAATGCTGACGGCGGAGGAACAGGACCCAGCTCGGTGTGAGCTTGGCACAGGTAGGAGAGCCGGGCTGCTCAGACAGGCTCGACC
>NW_009625680.1:0-23217 GCF_000690535.1 Cariama cristata | reverse complement strand
AGCTCTGTTGGTGGCCGGGAGGGCCCTTTCGGCAAGGCCCGGTCGTGCGAGCGGGTGTCACACCCACATGGCCTGCGATCGTGCCTCGGGATTGCCCTTTCTCGGCTTATTTTTGTGTTGTGTTAACAGAAGTGCTGCTGTCTGTCAAGGGAGCCGTAATTCTGCATCCACGCCCCCGAGTTTATTTAGGTGCATCTGCCTCCACTGTTTTAAATCCATTATTTCCTAGTTTAAACCAGAGGAATTAAAATTTTCTGAAATTGCATTGCATCCCACTCGCCCTCCTTGCCATGAAGGAAAGTTTCTAGGGAAGACTGCAAGAGCAAAACCTCCAGTGACATTTCTAGGACCGGTTACTGGCTTGTTCATGTTTCACAGGTCCGGTCCCTTGGGGATCTTTAGTTCGTGAGGAACGGATTGTAGAAGGGCTCAGTACACGGTTGTGTCCCTGTTTCTCCACTATTTTAATTGTGGTTGGCAAGCTGGGATCCTGATGTCAGCACAACAGGACTTTTCCTGAACTCTAACGCATCTGCTGTGTTTTCTGTTCAGTGGGTCGAATATGGCCTTCCTCTTTCTCAGTTTCCATTGTTTTCAAATTAACAATTCTCTTTTTTGTTTTGGAAACTGTTGGTAAAATTTTGATAGTGACCTCTGAAGAGAAGACACTCGTGCTCTTCAGTTTCCTCCTCTTGAGTGCTGAGTTGTCAAAACCGGTGATACTACGGATTAATAATTGCTAACTCTTCTGCGTATTTAGTGGTGGATGCATGACTGTTCAAAAATGCAAAACTTAAAAGATTGTGCAGCTGACTTGTTCAGTGGCTGAGTGGGTTGTCTTCCCGGAAAATGGGAAAAGACTTGTGCTCGGTAGGTTTTAAATACGCAAAATAATAAATGTGTTTTTAAAAAAAAAAAATCAGAAGGTTGGGCAAATCAGAAGGTACTTTCTGCTAGAAATACTGAAAGGCAGTCATTTGAGTTGCTTTATAGGCTGATTCAGACTAAGTTTTGGTTATTCTTCCTTATTACCCATCACAAGCGCTGCATACATCTGGAATCTGAACCTTCTTGGAAGGTTTTTTTAAATCACAACTTTTAAGAGTTTTGTGTTGAAAAAAGCCTAGAGTTGCCGTAGTATATTTACTTAAAACCAAAGCACAAGTAGGAGGAAAGATATGGCTTTCTTAAAGTACAGTGTTTAGCCACTTACTGTGCCCATCGGATATTACTGTGTGCTGTATTTTGCAGATTTTCAGCAAAACCGCAGCTTACTAAAGTACCCTTGTGTACCCATGGTAGTGATTGGAAGTGATCAAAGATGTGTAACCGTTCTTTAGAAGCATGCTGTTCATTCCAGGCATTTTTATCTGCTCTTGGTTAGTACTAGCTTTACAGAAGTGAAGTGAACATGCCTTTGTGTCATTCTGCCTAACATTTCTGCTGCTGATCCCATTTCCAGCATCAAGAGTTACCTTTTGTGTGACCAAATTTCACTTCGCTTTTTAATTCCAGTCCTGCACCTTTACTGAGGTCAGGGCTTCTGGAGCTGAAACCTGTGCTAGGCTGTTGTCCGTGTTTGCACGCAGGTACGTTGTTTGTGTGAACGCCGTCTAAACTGAGGAGGGTAGCAGTGATGGTGTTGTAAATGCCACCGTGAGGTTCACCTTCCATTGAAAGGAAGCAGGAGGTGTGCTGTTTTACAGGTCTCGTCTTGATGCACGCTTACCTCCTCACGTAGCTCCATGTGAACGGTACTGGTGGCCAAAACTATGGCTGTCAAACAGTTGCTTTGCTTTTAAAGAACGTGGTATTGTTTGCCATTGAAGGAGAACGGAAATGCTATGGAAAACTGAACTGGAATCGCACGTCTGAACTTCCGTCAGAGATTTGTTTGCAATGAACAGTGCCAAGAGATTGGGAGAGTCGTTTTTGAGCTGTTTTTGTGAAGATTTGCCCAAAGAATGTCCGATGCTGTTATGCATGTTTGTTGCTTGTAAAGTTTCTTAGTATGTATGTTACTTACAATTGTTTTGTAAGATATTTTTGGACTTGTTGGAAATAGTATGTTCTTATGACTGAGACACCTTGTAGAAAAGGTGTCCTTTAGCTTGATTATTGACAAGTTTTAGAGTTAAAAACTGAATCTTTTAAAGTGGTATAAAGTCTGGAATTTGAAATACTGGGTTAATCTTGGTGGTTACATTTTTGTATATTGGGAAATAATCTAGTTTCAAAACATTTTGTTCACAGTTAATGTGAAATGGGGAAAAGAGAAATTCGATGGCGTGGAGCTTAACACTGATGAACCTCCAATGGTCTTCAAAGCCCAGTTGTTTGCACTGACTGGAGTTCAGCCAGCTAGACAGAAGGTTATGGTTAAAGGAGGAACTCTGAAGGTAAAAATCCGTCATTTTTTATATTATTTCTAACTTTATTACGTTATATTACTATGTTACTTTATTACGTTGTAACATAATAATCATATAATCATGAGCAATGACCATGTTTCCAAGTGTTCCTCCAGAAGATCTTTCATTGTATGTATTAAACTGACGACACTTTTCAGAAATAATTCTGTTTGATTCATTGCCTACTACTAGAAAATACTGGCAAAAGTTTGTTGCTAAATGCTTGGGAGGTACACTGCTGTTTTAAAACCCTTCTTCACTCTTTAATATCAAACACAGCTCTGCTTGGTGGTTTTGTCCTGACAAAACCTGACATTTTGTCTGGGATAGAGTTAATTTTCTTCCTAGTAGCTGGTACAGTGCCATGTTTTGGACTGAGGATGAGAATAATGTTGATACCACACGGATGTTTTAGTTGATGCCAAGTAGTGCTTACCCTAAGTCAAGGACTTTTCAGTTTCCCGTGCTGTGCCAGAGAGGAGGCACAGAAGAAGCTGGGAGGGAGCACGGCCAGGACAGCTGACCCCAGCCAGCCAAAGGGCGATTCCATACCATAGTATGGCATGGCCAGTATAGAAAGTGGGGGGGGAGTTGGCTGGGAGGGGCTGATCGCTGCTCAGAGACGGGCTGGGCATCGGTCAGCAGATGGTGAGCAAGTGCATTGTGCATCACTTGGTTTTCTTGGGTTTGGTTCTTCTCTTTCTTTTTGTTATCTCCCTTTTCATTATAATAATAATAATATTTCAATTATTAAACTGTTCTTATCTCAACCGATGGGTTTTACCTTTTTTCCAGTTCTCCTCCCCGTCCCAACGGTGGGGGGGGAGGAACGAGCTGCTGTGTGGTGCTTAGTTGGCAACTGGAGTTAAACTATGACGGGGTTTTTTTCTATTCCTTTTTAATATTCAGTATATGAATGCAACTTTTTGCTTTTTAGCTTGTTTAAGACAAGTTTCTTTAGCACTTCTTTGCTGGAGACTTATCGGTGCAATGGGATATAGGCAACTTTCCTACAAAAAGTTGTTTGCATCTAAGCAGTGTTGGAACAACAGAGGAAGAACCTTATGGAAAAGACGACTTGGCTGCTTTTTATTTTAGTCAGACAAGGCTTGATGATGTGTAAATAGTTAATATTGTGGCATCTTGGATGAAACACAATTTTATATTTAGAAATACGTGATTAATATTAATGAAAATACTTGCTTGTCTTTTGCTGCAAGATAATTAATTTGTCTTTTATTTCATTTCAAATACAGGATGATGACTGGGGGAACATAAAAATAAAGAATGTAAGTTCTGAGGAATAACTACATTTTACTAGTTTGATTTTTATTTTGGCATTTAAAGAAAGATTTAAAGTTCTTGCTGTTTCTGATTGAATGGGTAGCTTTTTCTTAAAAATCAGACCTTGATGAAAAATGATTTTATAGTTGTCATACCAAAGCATTCTTACAAAGTTCTCACCATTGGTTTGTAAAAAAACTTTCTTTTGGAATCAGTAGGGAAATTACACCATCTTCCTGAAGTACTTGGGAGCATATATTTCTTTCTTTCTTACAAGAAATGTTCTGGGTCAAACCAGTGGTCCTTCTAGTTGTCTATCTGTGACCATAATAATGAGCATTGGTATTTAGAGAGAGCTTGTGAACCTGAGCACTGTCTGCGGTCCGTTGTGTTTGTACGTTCCCAGCATGGAAAATTGTTGCACTACAAATGCTGAAGTTACAGCTCTGCCTATTTCCCTTTTTTAGCAACCTGCTGACATTTGTTCTGCTGTACTAAATAGCTGCTGTTTAAAAACAAAGCTGTTAGTCATGGTTATTCATACCTGTGACTAGTTCAAAAAGAAAAGAAGAAAAGCATGTATTTGTGTTTCTTACCTATGTAATATTGTAACAGGGAATCCAATAGATTTTTGTTTGGGTTTTTTAATCATTTTCATTTCTGTAGGTATCTTGTAACATCTGTTTGGTACAGGTTTTACTTCACTTTTTCACTAAGCAGATTGAATTAGGTAGCATTATTCTTACACTTGTAATTAATTCGCAGGTATCTATTAGCAGCCTGTAGCTGCAGCTATTGTAGCAAAGTCGTTCAGCAAAAACCCCAGTACATAATACTGTCCTTTTCTGCATACTGCTACGCTCATAGCTGCCTTTATTGTTTTTAATAATGTTATATAGAAATTCTAGGGATTTATTTACACCGTCAAAGCAGTTTCTTTCCATTCTGTTGTCCATCCTTTTCCTTAGCACTGTATTTTTCAAAGCCCCAGATAGCCATTTTCTCCCCCTTTGATAGACCTTACTGTGTAGGTGTACTCCTGTTGAATGCTGAAAAACTCGTTTTACTTATGCTAGTCCAGCAAGCATGGTAACTTGATTGCCTTCCCCCCCCTTGAATGTTAGTCCTCATGCCTAAATTTGATGGGGTCATTTTGGTTATTTTTCACTTTTCAATTAATTTAATGTCCTCAGAACTTGCTAGACACTTCCGTTTCCCTCTTACTTTTCAAGTGAAAAAAAAAACTCCAAACTTAGAGCGGTGGTCCTCATTATTACCCATATCTGTCTGAAGTTTTTCCCCAGATTCTAGGCTAAAGATGAGGAATGTTTTCGTTGATGCTTAGAGAATTCGGAGTTTGAGAACTGGAGACTCTGTCGATTGAGAAGCTCGAACATGGCAGCTTCTTTCCAATTGGAATTTAGCTGCTCAGTTCTCCTTGGTTCCAAGGTATTTTCTAAGACTTAAGGGATTTAAAGAGGAATATTCGCACTGAAGTGTTGAAGATGCGTGATCCCTAGTGGTGCATCAGGAAGAGAGCTTTTCTGAGCACTTCACATTGGGGTATTCCATGGATGTTAAATTTAGTCCCAACTGGAATCTTGCATTGTCAGCTGCTGGCAAGCTCACCAGGCTCAGTGGAAATGCCTACCAGGGATAATGCTGTGGAATTGTTCCTGATAAGTACTTTCTAGATCATGGGAAAGTTAAGGTACACCCTTAAGAAACAACAGTGCAGTATCAGTTCGGTAAACTAAGAGAAAGGTTGCATTTATTTTTGGGGAAATAGTTGAAGTATGTCAGTAACTTAATGGTTATTTTGTTTCTTTAAAGTGGAAATAACTGCCCTTAAATATTTATTACTATTTTTACCGTGTTTCAAGGGGATGACCTTATTAATGATGGGCTCCTCAGATGCGCTTCCAGAAGAGCCAATTGCTCGACCCATCTTTGTAGAAGACATGACAGAAGAGCAATTGGCTTCAGCTGTAAGTATGTTTCAGACTTTGGTTTCTTGTAAACCTTTGAATAATGGCAAGTTTTTAAATACTTGCAGTTGCTTAGAAGTGGATTTCGAAACTGGTAATGTCTGTGTAGCATTTATAGCTTCTCAAAGAAACGCGTTGATGACCCAATTGGTAGCAGTGATGAGAAGTCTGGGATTTAAATTAAAAGTCATCTAACTAGTGCTTTTTTTTTCTTTATGCAGGCAGCTTAGTAAATTTTCTACAAACAGCATTGCTGATGTTTTTAAAGATAAAGTTGTATTGCCCTTGCTGTATTAGTGTCCTGAACTTTGCCTGAATAAGGGCTCTTGGATGTGCTAAATTGTTTCCTGCCTCCTTCTAAACATTTCTTTCTGAAAAATGAGAATACGTTTGATATTAGTGGAATAGATATATGTTTTCCTTTATGGGAGTAAAGTCTGGAGGAGCATAATTAATCTATTTTTTTAAATGAAGTAAATTCTGTTTCAGTTGTTTCCTTTTTTACAATTTTAAAGGCTTCATTTTCTCATCAGTCGTTTGAACTAGGAGCTCTCCATCATACTTAAAACAGTTGCATGACTGTTGTCAACTGTGCACGCAGAACAGGAATACTTTTATGAATCTCCATATGAAAGTGGATCTCTAGTTTAGGACTGGTTTTGTGCTTCAGTATTTATCGCTCTGCACAGCACCAGCAGGTGAAGGATATTTATGTATTTTTGAGACTAACCCTATACACAGAGTTTGAGATAACTGAGAGGCACACAAGGAGGTGATTTGGTGTCAGATAACATTTTGAAAAAGTCGGTCACATTGCATTTCTCTGATTCAAATTTTGTTATATAGCCAAATTCAATTGTCTGTACTTCATGTATTCATTAAAAATGGAATACGCAGCTAAATGAATTCTCTCTTCCTAAAATAATTAAGTGGTATTGGTATGCAGTACTACTTCGGTTTCATTAAACTATGTGCTTTTCCCTGACAACTACTCAAATACGCAGGGTTAAAAAAAAAGAAAAAAGAAAAATGCTATTATATTGTGATTTATAGTCGTTTCTGAAACTGGTTAGTTTCGTTATTAGTTGGCCTTCACATTTGTCAAAACTTTAGAAATTCACAAGTTGTCTGAAAGGATCAGATTAATGATCTGTTGCAGATTTTTGGAGAGGGGTTTAAATAATGCTTTTGTTTCTAACTATGAACTTCATCACATTCAGAGTTTTACTGAAAACTGATTTTAATTAAAACATCAGTGCTTTGTAAAAATGTATTCATGTGGAAATTTCATGGAAATAGAATTTTAAGGTCAAACTTGAGTGAGATTATAATTGAACTTTCTGAATGACTGCCTGCTTGAAGAATATGTTCATTAAACTAAACATGCACAGAAAAAACCCCCAAAGCATTCCTGAATGTCCTATAAAAGCACCGAATGTTGAAACGGGATATGCCAGGTTTTACGCATCTCTGATCATTCCTTTTCTCAGAAGTTGATGTCAAGTTATACAAAAAATGGTTGCACGTCTCTCTCAGACCTTCAAGCACCCTTGTAAATTTTTTGGTAGATGGAATTACCGTGTGGATTGACAAACCTTGGCAACACTTGCTACATGAATGCGACAGTTCAGTGTATCCGCTCAGTGCCAGAAGTGAAAGAGGCCCTTAAAAGGTAGGATTCAGTATAAAAATACCGTGACTAAAATGTTTTCTTTAGGTTATGAAATATCTATTTTGTGGAATGGTCGTCTTCATACTGCTGTGGATTATCATAACAATCTGTTATTCTTTAAATCTATTCAAGATTAACATAATGATCAATTAAAGTTTATCCTGTGGCTGTGTTAGTCTGTACTTTCTAAAGAACTTAAGACTATGTATTTGTTGGAACTGGCTTTTAGTGGCAGGAATGTGTTTTGCCTAGCTAAAAAATAGTTCCTATCAAGACTTGTTTAAAATGCTTAAACAAGCTCCTGAACTCCTAACCCTGTTTTCTGGTGTTAGTTTGTATGGTTTGCTCTGTAGAAAAGAATTGCGAGGGAGTGCTCTTCCTTTGAGGAATTTTATTTTTTTTCAAAAGCTGTACTGCACAATGTGTTCTCAGCTATGAAATTCTGACGTTACCGACATTGGGTACTTGGAGGTACAGCAGGAAGCTCCAAACTGGGATAAGCTGGAGTTACTGTCATGTAGATGTGTAGGAAACAGGAGACATGCCCTTATGAAATTTGTTTCATTCATTCCAATTGTAGAATAACCCTTCTGAATTTTTTTTTTGTTGTTATTCTGGACTGAAATGTGAAAATGGCCATTTTTTTGGTGAGGAATCTATGAGAAACTTGAAAATTATGAAGATCGGAGGAAAAAAGAGTACATGGCAATATAAGCCTGAATTTGTCCTCCGGTTGAATGGTAATGAGAAAGCAATCAGTATTTCAGGATTAGGTAGAGCATTGCCATCTTAGGGTTAACTTAATTTTTTTAAAATACACTGCTTTCTTGATACCTTGGTACCCAACTGGATATTCTAGATTACTGTAAACACTAGTTATTTAAGTACTTAAATTTTTCTTTGTTCTCTTAGCAGTTGAACCGTAATTATTTAGTACTGAGAACTATTTATGAAGTGCAGAAGCTCTGTTTTAAAGCTTTTTCTTGTTTTTCAGTGTTGTCATTTTAGGAAAGTCAGTTTGTTTCTGTGTAAAGGACTCTGAGTTACTGCACTGAATCAGAGTGTTTGGCAAATGTAACATATCAGATGTCAAATTGTACCCTATAAAACTGGCAGACCGCAATACAAGATGTGGCCTTGTTGTCTGTGGGAAGTCAGATTCACAGGCAGCTGCTCTGTTTTCCCCTGGAGACTCAGCCTTGATTTGGTTTTCCCTGCTTGATGACAGCATGGAAGGGTATGTGGCAGTGGGAGAGAGGTGGAAGGACTCGCATGGAGAAGCTTACTGTTACGGCTTCATTTCTCACTCGCTGCTCCATTGATCTCTACAAGGGTACTCCCTGTTTTGTTGTGTGTCGGGGAAAAGTTTCCTGCACGTCATCTAGCAATGGACAGAATTTTTAAAGTTCAGTCTGAGATTAAAGAATGTACGAGACCCTCCTTTTGCGTAAAGGCTTGCATGCTTTCAGGAGGCTGTCTGTTCCTCATGCAGCTGGTAAATTAAGAAATCATTCGAAGAAGAGTGGTAAGTTCTAGTAACATGGTGGACTCCCATACTTTTTCAGTGCAGGAAATATCACCGCAAGAAAAATGTCTCACCTCTCACTTTTGCTTCTGCTGTGGAGGGAGGAAGCAAGCCTGCCCTCCATCTCTGTGCATTTTATCTGCCATCTATCCTTGAAGGTGGTTTTTTCCACGTATCTGAAGAAGCTGTGGCAAATGTTTTAGAGATGGGGTAGCTTCTATTCAGACTTTTTCTCAATTTCTTTAAGAATGGATTGAGTCTTTGAAGCAAATGGATTAGGGAAGCAGCAGTGACGCATCCAGACTTCTCAGTCTGCATTTATTTATTTATTGTCTCAAGGATGCTGGTTTTCCTTTGCTTCCATGCAGTGCTTGCACAATAGTTGAGGCTTTGAGGTGAGTGTGAGTAAATCTTACATTCAGTTACTTCTGTTTTGGTGATTGATTTCTTTTGATACATTTAAATAAATCTAGCTGCTGCCTGCTTTATGATTGAAAAACCTGACTGCTCTTGATTGGGTTTTAAGTGCATACAAATTATTTTTCTTCTCTTTTAGGTATGGTGGTGCCTTAAGAGCTTCAGGAGAAATGGCCTCTGCTCAATACATTACTGCAGGTTGGTGTTTAGAGTAGAACACAGGGTTTTAGGCTAGTGTGTGATTTCCGCTAACTGCAGATGAAAATTGCAGTTAGAGCTCTGCACATTTTTCTTCAGTGCATATGACTTAGGAATTTCAGACCTGCTAGTGCTGGAGGATTCATTTTGCTCTGTCGTTAATATCTTTAAAGGTTATTCCGAATGTGGCTGCAAAGCATACATCTCTGCATATTACCTAGCCGCGTGCTAGGAACATATATTCAAGTGTGATCTAGGCTTAGAAATCATTCGTATCTCTTAACTGTTTTACCTGTAGGCGTAAAGTAAGTGGAACTTCCTAAAGCAGACTCCATCATCTGTTGATTTGATCGTTTTGTGTAGAAATACTTTAGTGTCCAGTTCTTTGTTTCACTTAATGGTAGGCTAATGCCATACTCCTAGAATATGTATTTCATTGATATTTTTTAATATGATTTATTGGCTGAGCATTATTGTTAAGGTGGTAGCTGTGCTTTATCAGTGGTCTTAGCCTTTATCCTAAAGATCCAGATTTCATAACTGAAATAGAAAATAGTATCTTCAAAAGGAAAGTTACTCTTTGTTGTGGTGATCTGGGTGCTCACAGTGTGGGAGCTCACAATGGCCCCGTATCTCCACGTTCTAACTAGAATTCTAGTTAGACCCCTTACACTTGAACAAGGGTACTACTTGTCCACTTTTTCTTTTTTTACTCTATTTCATTGCCCCACTAAGATGCTGGGCCAGGACACTGGGATTTCTACCAGTCCATTTAAGGAAAAACAAAACAATATAAGGAAGGAAGGGTCCAGTTTGTGGGTATGCCTGCTGATCGAATTTTGGGGTGGTAAGTTCAATGGTTACTCTATACAACCATGCCTGCCCCTCCCCTTTTCACTGCCTTTACTTCGTGTCCCTTGTTTTCTTTTTAAGGTGACAGCTCTGCTTTTTAGGAATCTTAATAGTTCAAGTAATTTGTAGTTAATTCTTTGGTGCTGAGCTGATCAAGAACTGCATGACACTTATGGCATTTTTTTTAATTGCTGTGTCATATCAGTTGTCCCTCTTATCAAGGCCAGTGAAGACGTTTCTTAATGAGAGGGAGCAACTGACCTTGGCTCCTTGTAATCTTACCTATATTCACTTATTCAAGAGTATCATTCATTAGTCTCCACTTGTAAATTAGTGACCATGCTGATTGTTGCCTACCTCACAGGGTTGTTGTGAGGATTAACAGGTGTCTCTGAAGTGATTTGTGAATTTAAAATGCTGTAACCTGGGTAGATAAGACATATATAGTAGTGTGCTTGGAGCAAAAAAGAAAGCCATGTGTATTGTCATGCAATCAGTAGCATTCATTGAATTGCACATAGTTACGAACTGTCTGCACGTATGCATACACATACTTGTTTTCCTGGGTCTTAAATTAAGCATGAGTATTTTCTAGCTATTTTAATTGGGAAAAATGAAAGTTTTTTCCCAGTAGTTGGCGAAACTTAAGCTGCTCTAGAAGATAGATTGTGAATGCCTTCTGGTTTCTTAGGTATAGTCCTCTTGTGAAAACATTGTTCCTCAGATGTGTTTCAAATGAAATCTTAATGTCTCAAAAATGTTTTTTTTTTTTTTCTATTAGCAGCCAGGAAAGACAAGGCACTATGTGCCAAATTCTCAGAATTGTCACCTTTACACTTGCAAAGTTGTGTTCACAAATGAGATCTTAGGTGCACCTGTTATGCCACCTGGAAAATTTGGTCCCGCTTTGAAAAGATCAGATTGGATACTGTTAAATGATCAGTCTACTGCTGTTTTACTATTCTTTTTAAACTTCCTGCCATGTTTGAATTGTTTTTCCGCTTCTCAAAGCATTCACTTACTTTTTCTTCAAGCTCTTAGAGACTTGTTTGATTCCATGGATAAAACTTCCTCCAGTATCCCACCTATCATTCTCCTGCAGTTTTTACATATGGCCTTCCCACAGTTTGCAGAGAAAGGCGATCAAGGCCAGTACCTTCAACAGGTAAAGACCAATTATTAGCTTATTGTTTGAAAATTCTATAGTGTGTTGGAAGTCGAGAACAAGAATATTTTGAAGCTTTCCTTCTGCAAAAATAATTTATCCCAGTAAAGTGTTCACTTTTTTGTCATGTAGAAAAGTTGAATGTAATGTCAAGTGTTAGGTCTGAAAATGTGTGGTGGAATAGGGAGAAATTCTTAGTTAAGGAATCCTTACATTTGGTTTTATAATGTAAAGATTGATGGGTTTAATATTCCTAAATCATGACGCTACTAGTCAGATTTGATGTTCTGTTCCCTTCCTAGGATGCCAATGAGTGCTGGGTGCAGATGATGAGGGTACTACAGCAGAAACTGGAAGGCATAGAAGGTGATACAGTTATGGAGGTAATTGTAGTCTTACTCTAACCAGAGTTAGGATTTATAATATTGTACTTGTGATTCACATACTTTTTGCTAAAGATTATCTGTTTTGTGAGTTCTTTAACATGTGTCTATAGTCCGGTAAATGAAATTGCTTTCTGATGTGTCTGATCAGCATAATGCTACCTGTGTCATGTCAGCTATGCTATGGAGTGTATTATAGGAATGCTTTCCCTGTGGGCTTTGTAAGGCCTGTGTTGGACTAGGGTGGTGGTGACTGGGACTGTGCAGCAGCTGGCCCTGATAACCTGCAAATTTAGCACATAAGAACTTTTTTTCTGAAAAAAGTGTGCTACAGCATGCTTGGCTACGAGAATGCCATTTCAAACAGGCAACTAGCCTAATCAACTTGATGAGAAATTACTTAAAGTTTTTCCCAAGACTTTACTAGACTGACTCTCTTCTTTCTCTGTAAACTGTTTTCTGGAGAGTCTTGGCAGTGGCAAAAACCTGATAGACTACTCTAAATTTTAAGACAGATTCAAGCTGGGGGGAGGGCAGGGAGGCGTGACTTTTTGATTGAAATCTTGCTTGCTAGGATGCTTTGAGGTAGCTTTAAGAGCATGCTATAAATGCATTTGTTTTGAAACTTTTATACTGTATGAGGAGACTGGCTGACTAGGAGAAAATGCACCTATAGAAAGGTGAAGGAATAGGCTTTAACGAATTTAAATAAATGGAGTTATTTTGTTAGTAAAGAAGACTGTCTTTACATGCTATTTAAAGTTACATCATAAGAGAATTTGTTTTACAGACAGACTCTGGAGCTACAGCAGCATCTTCTAAAAAGAAGAGTTTAATTGATCAGTTCTTCAGCATTGAATTTGAAACAGCGTATCCTAAAGACTAAGGCAAGACATACAAAGAATGATAATAATTTCACACTTTAGTAGTTGAGTGCAGGGAGGATGAAAAGCATTGTTCAGAATAGTGTAGAAAATAAAGGTGTGTGTTGGGGAAGAGAGGGAGTGATGTATCGCAGGAGTACACAGAGGTTAAAGTTAAGATTGGGTATACTTTGAGAGAGAGGATGATGTGGGGAGGAAGAATGGTTATGGAAATTTACAGAAAAAAACCCACTGAATTTAAATACCAGATTTCCCCCCCAGAAGATTGCCAGTTATCTGCTTCAAGGATGCTGACATGCTTTGTCCAAATAACAGTAATTATCGTCCTAAATAGCCTTTTTTTGGCTTGTAAGGGTGTGTTGCTGATATACTTGGCATTCTAAACATGCACAAAAGATAGCTTGACTGATTTCTTAAGAAATAAATTAGATGCACACTGTTAGAGGAGTAAGAAACTAATGCACCTGACAACTTTCTAGTATCTTTTTTATAGCAAGAACAAAAAGCATATGACCACATGGGGGACACGTCTCATGCCAAGTATTACTCTTTTCCCACCTCCACTCCAAAATCCTGGCCGTCAAGAAAGTGACCACCGCTTTTAGAAAGAATTTACTGTGCGTTTGGCTAGTCTGAAATAAGGAAACATCCCCTTAGATGAGGTACTGTATCTCATAGCTTGGTAGTAATGAAGAGTAAAGGCCTTTTTTAAGGTAAGAGTCATGCATCTCTCCCTGTATTGTGCTGTCTGTTGTCCCTGAAATGGTTGGTTGGGAGGAGCAGAATGAGCAGCTAAGAGGAATGATGCACAGGCCAATGGCACGAGGAAGAGACGTGGTAGAAAAGTTGTGTTGCAAGCCTTCAAAGTGTGATCATGGCAGCATTTGTCGAATAGATACAGAGCAGTCAGAAAAATACCTAGATAGAGGGAAGTGGATGAGAGAAAAGGATTGGGGTAGAAGTATGAAAAAGAGGTTGGACAGAATGAGTAGAAGATGTGTAGAAAATCACTGAAATTAAGTCCATTTCTTTGTTAAGAGGACAGATAGAAGGCAGGGAAAGGAGGCTGTGCACGTTGAAAGAAACGGGAAGTCTGGCTAGCGGCAGGAATAGAAGTAGTTTATTAATTGTATACCACAGTTGGCCATAATGTTGCAGGAGGGCTTCAAAACTTGGTATTGACAGCCAGTTAATGTGATCTGTGTCCCAGGGGTTGAGTGGTGGGGGAGAGAAGAAAGAGCAAAACAGGCCTCAGAAGCTTAAACGGTGATTAAAAACTTAGGTTTTTTGGTATGCTGTCTGCTTCAGCTACCAGTTGTCATTAGACACGAAGGAGCAGATTGGTTAGAAGGAAGGGCTGTTTCAAATCTTGCTTCTGCTACGGGAAGTATTGATGCAGAAGCACAGGATTATCTTGAATTACCGTGCTGTTCACCATGTCGTTTTCACTTGAGCAGTAGTTCAGCTCTTGGTGCATGACGGTTTTCCTTAATTTTGTGAAGCATGAAATGTACAGAAGCTGAAGAAGAGGAAGTAACTAAAGGAAAGGAGAATCTGCTTCAGCTTAGCTGCTTTATCAGTCAGGAAGTGAAATATCTGTTTACAGGACTAAAATTGGTAAGCTATTACAACTTCTATTTAATTGAAATTCTGAATGACCTGTGTTTTTAATCTGTGACTTGGAATTGACATCTGCTCTCTAAGCCTTACAGAGTTCCAAGATTATTTTTTTTTTGGTGTTCAATGAAGTCCAAAACTCAGTTTGAAAATAGGGTGGTGTTTTGGCTGCTAAGAAAAAAACCCAGATGATGGAACAGTTAAATTTAATTTTGCAGATTTTGAAGGGGGTGTTATTTTCCATGATACTAAGTCATCTTTAATATTTAGGTAGCACTTCTTAAAGTAGTCTCTGCTTTTTATATATATATTTCTAAGTTTGCAGGTTTTTTTGGAGAATCTGAAGGAGCAAGGAGAGGAGCTACTACAAAACCTTTGTAGTAACTGCTCTTGCGGAGTATTTGTATAAGAGCAGGGATGGAAGCAGTGATTGGTTTGTACAGGACTGGACCAGATTGCATGGTTCTCGGATAATCTGTGTATCTGATTTTTCTTTTTTGACAGAATTTAGAGGGAAAAGTAAGATAAAGTAGTTAACACTCAACAAATTAAAAAGACGATGAACAAGACACCTGGCTTTCAGGCCAAAAAAGGTCTTGTAGAATTCTTACGGGGGATTGCCTGTAGCAAGAGTCGCAACAGTTACGAACCAGGCCAGTCTTTCCCTGAATTTGGAAAAGTCCCTGGAAGCAGAGTATCAGCACCTGTCCCCTCATATACAGCACACTCTGCTTTAGATGGAGAGTTGAAAAATGTGCAAATATTCCCGTCACAAGAAACTTCAGATTTTCTTTAGTTGTGTTCTGAGCATGACATGACAGATTTGGAACCAAATCCAGTTGCAAGTTCTACTCCTGTAGAATAAAATTTTCTGCAGAAACTTTGTGTTGTCAGGGCTCAGGAATGAGCCTGGAGCTCAACAAATGAATGGGGATGGTCTTTCTGCCAAGGAATTTCAAAATTCTGTGTGTTGTAATGGCTGATAGCAACAGAAGAGATTGGCAGAACAAGATTTAGTTTATGGTTTGTTTATCTGTGCTGTGCGTTTTCTTTAAGCTGTGTTTTATAACGTATGTGTTACTACTTTTGTTTTCTAACAGCGTCTTCAAGAGGAAATCACCAAACTCTCTCCAACACTGCAGAGAAATGCACTCTATATCAAATCTGTGAGTGGTACTTTTGTTGCTCGCTTTATGATTCTTTTAACTGTTGTCCATTTTCTGTCCCAGAGCACAAAGTTACTGCTGCAATGGCATGTGGTCTGTGTTTATAAGGCATCCGAATATCCACTACCAAGAAGTTTAAGACCAGTTGAAAATTATTTCTTTGAGTACAGTACTATACAGAGCTTCAAACTATGAGGCCTTGTTCTATTCCTATGTGTTTGTGTACAAATATGTTCCCAGAATAACCTGTAATTTAGGATGAGCAGTGTTTAAGGTATAAAAGATCTGTGAATATCTAAACTAATAGCTTTTTCTAAAATTTTTTTTATAGTCTAAAATTAGTCGCTTGCCAGCGTACCTGACTATTCAGATGGTTAGATTTTTTTACAAAGAGAAAGAATCTGTGAATGCCAAAGTTCTTAAGGTAAGTTTTCTGCATATTGAAGTTTAATTCCTTTTTATGCTTTTCAAGGAGTTTTAATTGTAGGTAGACAACTAATACTTGAAGGCTAAATCGTTTGCTTCTAAATTGCATTTAAAAAGATTAACAGTGCAGTTTCTTTGCTAAAGTCCAAAGTAGCTTTGTTTGCAGTTGTGGTGATGCAAACATAGCCTGTGTTAGGATGTTTTTTGGTCTCTTCTCACCAGTGCTTTGGAGGAGGATATTTCATTAAGGAGAGGGCCACGCTTTCAGTCACAGGGCAGGGTTCTAAGTTGATGAGAAATGTTTATGTTAACAAACACTTCCTATATTAGTTACTTGTCTGGCTTTCTGATTGACAAACACAAGAACTGGCTGCAAACAAACAGCTCAGTATTCCGGATTGGCTTTCTGTTGGCCCTGGCTGATAGACCTCCTAGGCTGCCCAGGGAGCGTCGCGATAGGTGGTGCCTGTTCCTTACAGGAGAAGCAAGGCAATAAAGATTGAAGGCACACATTAACTATTATAGATTGTTTGGATAACACAAATTGACATTTTTGCATGTGTACAGTCATTCTACATGCATTTTTTTTCCTTAGGCCTGCATAGGTATTTCCATAGTATAAAAGTATGACAGTTAATAATAAAGACTTACTTATACTGAATGTAGTAATTTATGATGGTTTGTTTCTACTGAATCAGACATTCTTCTGTGAAACTATTGTAACCCTCTAGGTAAGTACTGTCAGCAACATTTCAGTAGATCACGTCATAAATGTGATGAGAGCTGTGTTTAATTGGACTTAGTGTTGTCTTCCCATGGGAGAACGCTTTAATCTGGAGTACCCCATTATGCTAATAATCGTTACGCTTTTTACTTCCTAGGATGTTAAATTTCCTCTTATGTTGGATGTGTATGAGCTGTGTACGCCAGACCTTCAGGAAAAAATGGTGTCTTACCGATCAAAATTCAAAGATCTAGAAGACAAAAAAGTAAATCAACAGCCAAAGAATGTAAGTCTTCTGGTATTTTGGTCAAATAAATCATACATCTGAAATTGGGGTACTGGTAAGGACTAGAGAAAGCTTGATTTCCTTAAATATATTTTTTTCTTATTTAGCATTCGAACTCCTTGGTATTGAGCTTTAGATCTTTTTTGTGTATTTTCATGAAAATACAATATCTTCTTTGGTATGACTGCTTGATACGAAACGTTAAATGCTGAAGGCAAACGTATGGCTTACATTTTTATTTCAAAATGTATTAAAATGAAGTGCTTCTGCTTACTAGTGTTATGGCTAAAGGTTTTCTGTGAGTTACACAAAATGATTCTCTTCAGCCATTACTGCCTGCTGGCAGGTGGCTCCTTCAGCGCAGTGCAGGAGTGTAGCTCGCTCCTGCGCCCCAGCTGGGAAGGGCTGTACCAAGGACTGCTGCTGTCCGACTGACAGAATTTAGAATATACCTGCTGGTGAGCTACAAGTCTGTACTCTAAAAACTTGGTAAATGGTTCCACCTCCTAGCCTGTCTACATACTCTAAATGTGACAGCCCTTTCTTTAATGAAGAAAAAAGGAAACAAGCAAAAACTGTAGTGTTTTAGCGATTTATTTTTTTTTTTTTAAAAGTTTGCTAGTCTTTTCCTGGCCTAACTCCTGGCAGTTTGATTTAAATGTTTGACTAAGGCTTGCGTCTCTTTTTACACAGCTAGGAGCAAAGAAAGAGTGCTGTTTTAAAACGGAATGTATCGGCACTTAGAGTCTGTCTCGGGTATTTTCTTGTTGCCACTTCTGCTGCTAGCAAGTCCCTAACAGGGCATAAAGTCTTTTTTTGTAAAGTCTTGTTTTTGTAAACATACCTGTCAGTCTGGTGGGTAAACAGCCTAGGCAGTAGGTGCTAAATGGGTTTTAGATTTGCTTTAAAAAGTGCTCTTGTTTAGATTATGCTTTTGGATCTCCACTTAGAGATACAGTAATGGAACTAAACAAAAAACATTTCGGCTTGGAAACTTCTTTAAATGAACGGAGAGTTGGTATTTGATATGATTGTGCTAAAGCTTTTTCAAAACCATTCCACATTAATTCAGCATATTCTGTTCTTTAGTCTAGTAAAAGTGATGGTGCACAGAAAGAAGTTAAATATGAACCATTTTCTTTTCCCGATGGTGAGTACAGAGAAGGAAATCTATTTTAAAGTAACTTTCCATTTGCTTATGTTTAAGTGGACCTGCTGGTAGGAATATTTTGAGAACTGTGGTTATTTTTAATGCCTTTGAAACTCAGTCTTCAGAAACTGGCAGAAACTTAAGGAATGGAAACATCGGGCAAGCCAAAATGCTGTTGAGATGATAGTCACAGATGTAATTGTCATCCATCTGACAAGTTGCTGATACAGAGAAGACATGCGCATCAAAAGACAGTTGCGTGTAATGTGCAGTTCTTTTGTGCGCTTCCTTGTCAGTGGGTGGTAGAAAGCTGAAATCAAAACAGAAACTTAAATTGGACTTTTAAAACTGCTGTGGTGGTGCTAGTATTGCCTGAATTTGGGGGGCTTGGTGCTTGAATGCCTTAAGCATTCACCCTCCTGGGGAGGCCACCGGGCTGGCGTTGGTTTGGAGGTCTCGTTTACCCAAACCGTTACCTTCTGTGCTTCCTGCAGTTGGGGGGGGTGAGTAGCTGGAGAGCAGCGCGAAACCAGGGTATTCTGGAGGGCCGCAACAGGCCGTTAGGACGCGCTGGGGATTGTAACACCCTTCTTGTTCAGAATTAGCCAGTTTTTCCCACTGAAAAATGGAATAGCGTAATTGAACTAACCGCGGAGTGGCTGATCTGCTGTCCCTGAGTGTTCTCGGTGGCGTTGCTGCTCAGCGCGTCAGTCCTTGCACCTTCATGGCTGGCCCCCAGTGCAGACAGCAGCCGGGGTTTGAAGGAAGAACTGGCCCAGCCTGTCCAGGTGGTTTGCTGACCCTACGGCATCGCTGTAATGCTTTAAGCTTACTGCATTGGCGTTACCTGCAGGAGACGTACTTAGGGCCTGAAAACGGACACCACTCTCGGTGTCCTGAGAAGGCTGTCCTGGCTGAAAGACCCTGCCTTTAGTTCACAGTGATTTAGAACCGGGCTGTAAGTGGGGTTGTACCCAGCCACAGTGCTGCAGCATGGCTACCGCGTCTTTGCTCTGCCTGCTGTTAAAAACACTAAAACTGTTCATGTAAGACTCACGTAACGTTTTTTTCCCCTCTTCCTTCAGATATCGGTTCCAATAATTGCGGGTATTACGACCTGCAGGCAGTGCTAACACATCAAGGCAGATCGAGTTCCTCTGGGCATTACGTGTCTTGGGTTAAAAGGAAACAAGGTAAAAACCAAAAAATTACAGCGCTGTTAACGACCCTCCCAGCTGCTTTCATTTAAGGGGCTGTTAAGCACACTTGGACTATTGCACGTACCTAAATTACAACCAATCCTCATTTTTCTTGCAGATGAATGGATTAAATTTGATGATGACAAAGTCAGCATTGTTACACCTGAAGACATTTTGAGGTTATCTGGGGGAGGAGACTGGCATATAGCTTATGTTCTACTCTACGGGCCTCGCAGAATTGAAGTAATTGAAGACGAAGCCGAGCAGTAGTCTTCAGTTGTAGTCATTCTGCCTAGGTGTGACATAAATGTTGATTACTGATCACTTCTTTAACCCCCGAGCTTTAGCAAGTGGATAAATAATTTGTTCAAACCTTTTCATGTGAAGAGGGATGTTGTTTCAAAACTGATCCATGTACCAATTAGTCACGACTGGACTGGACTGCCCACGGTGGTGGTGACAATACTTAAAATAGCTTTAATGTCTTGCAGAAGATAATTTTTTTTAAATGAGGCTCTCCTCCCCCCCGCCCCTTCCTCTCTAATGTCACCAAGTATTTATTACACAGCTCTTCTCACATTTGTTACTCTTGCATGGTTTATACCGCAGTTCAGTAGCTGTCCATCCTCTGCCTTCCCCGGCGGTTTTGTTAGGGAGGTAGAAGAGAAACCGTTGCCTCGTCGCGTAACTGAGTGCTGCTGCCCAGAGCCAACAGCCGTGGCTACAATCACGTGTGTGTCCAGCCTGACCTGCTGATTCAGTCTGTTCTGTTGCTGGCATCCCATGACGCCAAAATAAATTGTGATCAACAACGTGTCTCCATTAAAAAAAAAAGTTCACATCCTGGTCATGGAGTTAGTATGTGTTTGTTTTCACTCCTTGGGCCACCACTGATGAATGTCTTGAAGCAGTCATGTAATAAAGCCACTTTTTTTTTTTTAAGCTGTAGGGTTTTAGCTCCTGTCCTGTTACTCTTTACTCAGTAGCTAAGTGCAGTACGGGGGCTGCAAAACTGGGCTTTGCTTTCTGACAGTAACTGCTGTTCCTTCCCCCCAGGAATACAGCAGCTGCAGTATAGAAAGTATTTCAGTGCCGGCTCCAGCCAGAAAAGCACTCGGCCATCAACAGAACGCAGCCCTCGCTGTAGAGGATCTGATTTTTAACCTGTGCTACTCCTTATCCATAGGAAATTCCTGCCCTTGTGTCTTCATTGACAGTGACCGTGGGGTGGGTTTAACTGTGCTGCCCTAGCTCAGAAATCCCCTGCCTTCAGTGATGATCTTCCCCCGTGGTTTTTCTGCCCTACAACCTGTGTCAGTGGTTATTGCGCTGCCGCCTTCGCTGCACAGCTTCCCCAGGAGCACACCAAAGGCTTAAGGATGCATTTTAAAAAAGGCAAGTTCCACCCGTGAAGGAAGCCCCAGGGCAGTACTGGCTCTGCTCCCCTGCTCGCGCTAGAAAGAGGGCAGGCTCCTCTGTTTTTAAAAGCTTCTGTTCTGGCTCCTGTTAAGGAGGAAGGAGAGGTGGGGCCTGGTGGTTCCTCTCTTAAAGCTGCTGCTGGCCGTCCGCTCTCAACAACTGCACCGCCCTGCACCTATGAAATAATTATCTTCTATTACTGGTCACAGCCCAGTAGTTCTAAACAAAGGTTCCGGGAAGGAAAAATAGTGAAAGTTGCTGCTCTTGCTTTTTCCTGATTTTGTGATGTGTGCATTTATCATCACAGCTGTATTACAAGTTGTCCCCCTGGGACACGACGCACTTACAGAATAATTCACAGGTGGGACACTGAAACCGCTGCAGGAGCAGCAGCGGTTACCACATGGGTCTGCAAACCCGCATCGCCATTTC
This sequence comes from Cariama cristata, assembly GCF_000690535.1. Classification (NCBI taxonomy): domain Eukaryota; kingdom Metazoa; phylum Chordata; class Aves; order Cariamiformes; family Cariamidae; genus Cariama; species Cariama cristata. Next base: position 2,019 of record NW_009625680.1, on the reverse strand, counting down.
TAGCAGAGCCCTTCCGACGTCTGTCAGATCCTTCAGTTACGCCTCGGGGCTGGGGGCTTGACACCGTGCTGGGGATCCTCACAGGCAGGAGCTCTCCCCAGGTGGGTCTCATTTCAAGCGTGTTTGAGGGCCAGAGCAGCGCTGTAACATTTTGATGAGGTCACACTTGTCAGATGATGCACACACAAAAAAAATAAATCTGCCCTCCTCCATGCACGAAATGACACAAGACTGCGCTGCTGCCGGGTCAAAGGGATCAAAGCTAAACGGCAGGGACAGCCAGGTTGTGTGGACAGCCAGGTTGTGGTTCATGCCTGAAGCATCAAAACGTAACAACTCCCTGGATGTGGCTTCCTCCAGTCCCCGTCCTTGGGGCTGTCCTCCTCCCCTCACTTCACAGTGACGCTCGAGTCCCTTCATCAGCTGAAACCGTTACATCTCGTACCTTCTCCCACCACAGGGTCCCTGCGGCGGAGGCAGGGGTTGGGCGGTGGTGGTCCCAGCGACCCCCAGCCCATACCGACTTGCGCTGAAGCGCCCAGTAACCGCCTCCTTAACCCAGTTAAATCTGAAAACAAAGCTCTCGTCAACAGCTCTGCAGGCAGGAACGCGCCTCCAAGCTGGTAGTTTCCACCCTGGAAATTCACAGGTACAATTTAGTCACTGAAACAATACTCTGCAGAGAAAAGTTCTGCAACACGTTTTCCAAACACTCAGCAATTAGAGAGATTTCACTGAATGACACAAATTCTACAAGAAACAGCCGCAAAACAAGTTGCAGCCAGCTACCACTTGGCAACACAAAAATTAGCCACTTTCTCTGGGAGAAGAGATCCAGCTACATAGAACAGCTTGTACCCATCAACAGCCAGCCATAGCCTTAAAACGAAACCAGTTGTCACTTCACAGTGAGCTGGCACAAAAAGTTCCCGCATTTATCGTGACTCAGGGGAGTTCCTACACAGCCAAACATACACAGAGACTAAAGTTAATAATTACCAACACAAACAAGCACGGAAACCACCCCGACAATTGGCACTTGGGGCCCAGAGAGAACCAGTTCTTCAGTGGGAACAGAGGGACGCAGCACCCCTCCGCAGACACAGGCTCTTCGCTGACCCTGAATACTACGACTTGTGTCGCCAGCACAACCCTATGATTTTATCAAAGCTGAATCACTCGCCAACAGGCACGTTTTGATGGTCGACAGCTCCCCGCCACCCCAAGTGATGAGGTGGAAGTCCTTCACACTACCCCTGCTCTGAGGAACCGGCCGGTGACAGCAGGCAGTGACAGAGCCGAGTGACCGCTCCATCCCACAGGAGCGACCCGAGCTCTGCCGATGCCAAACCCTCCTGCTGCAGCCCGCACAGCGAGCTGCCCTCACTCGCCACCCTCCCTTTTACGCTTCCACCATCTAAGATGAAGCTGCTTATTTCTGGCTCAGGATGACTAATCCTTTTCTCAGAAAATCTGGTCAACTGAACAATATTAAGAAAAAGTTTTATCATTTATTGAACATAAAATACCTATCAAAACTGTGTTACCTAGCAACAATAGCAACAATTAACAAGGACAAAACCCAGTCACAATTAACGACGACAACAGCCAGAACACTCACAACTGACACCACCACCACAGCCAAACGAGGAGTTAGCACGTGAAGCGCGTTAGCTGCTGCCTTCAGTGTCGTTGGTTAGGCTTTCCGCAAGGTCACTTAGCCCGGCTTTGGTCAGCGCGGTGATCAGATTCTCGGGGGTTGCGTGTGCGCCCTCCTGATCCTGCCAGGCAACCAGCAGCTGCTTCGCTCTCATCTTCATGTCCTCGCTGTCCGACTCGATCTGCCGTATGTCAGAGTCCTTCATTTCCAAGTAGGGGGCCAAGGCCTTCCACTGCTCCCCAAGCCTGGTAGCAAACAACTCGATCTGTTCACCTGTCATGGCTTTGTCCCGTTGTACCTCTGGACCTAGCGGGGGAAAAGAAAAATAATTATTTTTTTTAATATAAAAATAAATAAAT
>NW_009625679.1:21164-22919 GCF_000690535.1 Cariama cristata | reverse complement strand
TCTCCCCTGGAGATGATCTCTTCTGACCCTCTCCCCCAGGAATGACCCTCTCCCCAAGGACAGACCCTCTCTGACCCTCTCCCCAGGGGATGACCCTTTCCGACCCCCTCCCCAAGGACAGACCGGCTCTGCCTCTCTCCCGGGGGATGACCAGACTGACTCTCTCCCCAAGGACTGAGCCCCTCCGACCCTCTCCCCCAGGGGTGACTCTCTCCGACCCTCTCCCCCAGACCCACCCCAGGGTGCAGGACACCGTGGCCACCAAGGCAGCTGCCAGCAAAGCATTGCGGAGCTGGCCTCAACCTGCGTTTCATGGTGAGGAGAAGACATCCCAACGCCCCTGGAGGGGGACACTACGGCCTCATTTTTCCCACCCCAGAAAAGCCCTGGGAGGGTTTCTGGAGCTTTTGGGTTCCCCTCCCCAGCTGACCGTGGTGCCATGCAACATCCAGCACGGATGCAAAGCCACCGCAACCTTCCACGGCCACGGCGCGGCCGAGCCGTGCCCACGTACCTGGAAGGAGTGGAAGAGGTACCAGAAGGCCCAGGCGTTTATCACGTTGTAGTACATGGAGAGGAAGAAGGAGACGACGACGCTGGCAACGCCTGCGGGCATGGAGGTGCTTGGTCAGCGGGAAAAACCCCAAAATGCCCGGAGCCCCGTAATGCCGGGAGGGGGGAACACGGTGGTTGGCGCAGGGGGGGCTCTGCCCCTGCACAGCCCTTGCCCAGGGAATGCCCCGGCCACCTCCTCCCATCAGGGCCATCCTGCACTGGGTTTTATACTTTAGCCCCTCAGGGGCGAATACTCAATGTATTGTTAAAAACAAAATGTGTGTGTAAGCGAATTAACGCTAGTTTGGGTTATCAGGGTCATTTAATAACATAATAATGTAGCTAAGAGTGGACATCCTTGGTAAACGGCAGGCAGCAACGGTAGGAGATGAAGGCACCGTTCTATCACTGGCTGTTGGGCTTCTTGGGGTGATGCTTTTGGGGTCAAAGCCCAGCGCAGGCAGCCCCGGGGCTGGGTTTAGCCCCGGTTTTCACACCGTGATTTTGGCAGTCTGCCTAAGGGCCGGGGGGCTCCCACCTCCGGGACCAGGGACCCCGCACAGCGAGTGCGTGTGTGGGGGGGTTCTGGCCCCAAAGCCCCGCAAGTGATGGGGTGAATGCCTGCCACCAGCTGTCTGGGGAACCACTTTGCTGAGACCCAGTAAAACCCAGCTCCCACCTGGTTTCTTCTCTGAAAGACAAAGCTCTCCATGCAAAAAAGTCACCCATGCATCCCAGGTGCTTAAAAATACAGAGGAAAACGGAGCACATACCGACGCCGCAGAGGTAGGGGCTTATAATTTTCCAGGCGCCGATGCTGCCCTGACGCATGCGCTGCCCCACAGCCAGCTCCAAGTAGAGCAGCGGCATCCCCTCGGCGATCAGCATGATGAGGTACGGGATCAAAAATCCACCTGCAAGAAAAGCCCAGTGGATCGGCAGCCTAATAAACCCCGTCTTGTCCTGTTTGTGGGCAAATCACCCCCTCGGTGTCCCAGGAGCTGCCTGGGGCTGGGTCCTGTCCGGGCACCTTGTGCATTGAGGGCATGGCCCAACCCTGAGGGACATCTCGCGGGGTTTCAGGTGGTTTCCCAAACGCCGGTGGGTGCCGAGCACCCGGGCGCAGGGAATTTTCCGCAGGAACTTGGCAGCGTTGGGATTTCTGCTGTTAAACTGTGCCGGTGGCCAGCCCGGCGCGGC
>NW_009625679.1:17491-21040 GCF_000690535.1 Cariama cristata | reverse complement strand
CTTGGTGTGCGGCGTTCTGCCGCAGAGCCGAAGCGCTCAATGAAAACGTAACCGCAACGCCCATGTTGAATAGAGAGTTTTGAGTAACGTGCTGAAGTCTGACCTGGCTTAAAAACAAAAAAAGCACAAAACACCCCAAAAGCCTCCATGCTGAGCCTGCAAACACCAGCAAATGGGTGATGGGTTTTTCCCCGGGATGGAGGCACACAGCCCCCTCCGCCCCACCGCTGCCCATCCCTGCTTCCCCGCACCGAGAGCCGTGGGGATGCTCCTGAGGGAGAGGAGCCGTGGGAATGGGCAGGTTGGTGGTGGTGGGGGGGAAAGGACCTTCCCCCCTCCAACAACCAGGATGTGCTTCGGCTTACAGTGCTGCTGCTCCCAAAAAAATTCCTTGTCCTCAACTTGGGGCTCGCTTCAGAAAGAGCTGCTGACCAAGTCAAAACCTGGATTTTTGCAAAGGCTTTCCTGCTTCCCTTTTTACAGCAAGCCAAAAATATTTACGTAAATATCTCTTATTTAGGATTTAATCTGCGGCATTAACATTCCTTGCAATGGGGTCTGCGCAGCGCCGGGGAGGAATGAACTCCGGGCAGCGACTGAGGCAAAGAACTGGAAATAAACACCGAGCAATAATCCGGTTTATTCTGGGAATTAATTTCCCACCTCCCGGCTCTCTCATTATTAACAACCCCTTTGTTAGTCTGTTAGATAACTTCCTACGCCGCAAGGGAGCTATCAGAGGTTTAAGGGCTCCCGCAACCCCCGGTCCCGGTGGGGTACGAGCCGCCCCAGCAGCCGCCGGGGAGCATTTGGCCACGTACCACGGTGGGGAATCAGCATCAGGCCCTTTGCGAAGGCTTTTCCACCCTCCCAGCAGCGTTCCCACATGCTTGGCATTGGCTTTGCCACCTTGCAAAGGGAAGGCGAGCCTTCAGGCTTGTCCTTCACCCCGAGGTCTCCCCGCAGCTGGGGGTGCCGAGGCTGAGCCCCCTGCCCCTGCTTTCACGCGGGTCTTGCTCCCAGTGATGCTTTGCCTAACGGGCAGAACCAAAATGCCCCTTCCGAGTGACTCAGGGCAGCCGTAGGAACCAGCTCCGGACCCGCTGTGACCCAGCACCGCTCCGCTGACCCCCCCTGCTCATTCACACCCGGTGCCAACCACCTGCCAAAACCAGCCCCCCGCCGGACCCCTGCCCTTGGCACGGCAGGCGGAGCGTGCCCCGGGTCTGGTCGTGGCGCTGGGCTTGGCCGGCAGCATCCTCGCTTCTGCTCAGCATCCCACCGGGTGCCCGGGGGCTTCTTTGCCCAGGACTGAGCTCTGCTGAGCGCTCGCCCTGCTGTAAACCCAGCTCAGTGTCGTTCCAGCCTGGCCTAACCTGCTTAAGGACAGCCCAACTGCTCAGGTCAAGCTCTCCGGAGGAGAGCAAGGAGGAGGCGGCAAGCTGCTGATGAACGGAAAGGCAGGAGGTCGTAAAGTCTGCAGGTACCCTGCTGATGAGGATCGTCAGCGATCAGGGCCCTACGGCTCTGCTGGGCAGGACAGGGGCTGGCGCTCTGCTTTTCTACAAGGGAGACGCCGAAGCAGCAGTTGGTGGCATCCCCCCCAAGGCATATCCAGCTTTTACATTCCTGAAACCATGTGTTGTCTACGTGGGTCTTGCAGACCCCGGAAAGCCACCGAGTCCTTTTTAAGAGCGCAGGGAAAAAACTGTTAAGGAAAGCAAAGCCTGCTGTCGGGTTTTAGTTTCACTAGGAATAATGAAATGGGAAATTTAACCAGCGAGGATAAAAACAGTGGAGAAACTATTCTTATAAAAAATGCTTTTCAGAAAATACTTGGGTTTATTTAATCCTTCTTTCAGGTTAATGAAGTGTTCCGGTTTCGGTTACATTTCAGGGAATTTTCTCCACCTCCTCCACTACCGCTGGCCGAGGAGAGGAGGCTGAACCTCGCAAAGCCCCTCGGCGCCCGAGTTTTGCTCCCCTTCAGGACATCTGCCAAGACGGGCTGCTAACCCATCACGTGCAGTTTAATTGCGTACAGAAACGCTGGCGTTTTAAGCTTTGTGCTAGAGGTCAGTGTCAGGCGTGAAGCCTTTTTACCCTCAAAAGCGTCTGCGTAGAGGACTACGCCCAGAATTACAGCACGTCTAGCACTTCTGCTGTCTGAACCGCCCAAGAAAGCTTCAGCCACCGCAGCATCTGGCCTCTACCGTAACCTCACCCACCGCATCCCCCGGAGATTTCTGACCTGGTCCCACAGAGCAGCTCTGATGCAGTCCCAGCGCCGAGCTGGCTTTTCAAAAAGCAGCGTGAACCAACTCCTACCACCGCACGTGCATTGAGAAGTAAGCTACAAGTCAACAAAATGAGCACAAAACAAGCAAAAAGCACTTAAACATCTCGGCGTGTTTCTTCCTGAAAGGAAGAAAAGGTGGAATGAGACCAGAGGCAAATGAGGCAGATGCTCATCGTGGCACTTAACACCCAACTGAGGTGGATCCGGCACTACGCCAACGGATGCAGCGTACGAAGCGGTATAAAACTGGGGTGTCTTATAAAGAGAGGCTTTTGATCAGGATTCTTCAAAACATGGTCATTAACCAGCGGTAGCTGTACACTAGAAGAGATATTAGTGTTGGTTTTTAATTAATCTAATGGACTTTTGATTTCTAAGGAAGAACACCCGCGGCTGGTACATGATGCAGACATCATCTTTCTTCAATTTGGACCTGGGAGAAGGATAAACTTTCAAAGAGGTTTGGTTTGTTTTTTTTTTGGAGCCCAAGCCAATTTATTCCCTGTTTTCAAAGCTTCCCGGGAGGCTCTAGCTGTGGAACTCCTGCTGATTAAGGAGTTTCAGCCAACTTCAAGGCAGGCTTACAGCCAAGTTATCACCTCCTAAAGTAAGGCTTTGTATAAAAGACAACACGTTAATGACAGAAACTTGAAATGATACAGCTGATCCTTAAATTAAGTCGGTGTAAGCATCTCCCCTTCTCAATACGTTCCAGGTCCTCACACGTGAGCCTACAAGGAACTGAACTGGTTTCTGATGCCTTCAGAGTGGTTCATTGGGGCAAGAAAGTAATAAATGAATACCATGTGGACCTACATCTCTACCTCCATCCTTTTAGAAAACACGGGCCTTCCCACTGTTCCACTGCAATTCTAGGAAACGAGTGCGACGGTATCGGGGCAGCTGTCAGGCAGAAGCTAAAGAAATAAATAAAGCAGCAAGAGAAGAGTTTGCAGAGCAGCCAAAAGCCTGACCTCCTACCCTGCCCTGCACCCTGCCTGGGTGGACAGGGCGCTAGCACGGACATCAGACTGGCCCCGCTCCTCCTCGAGGGACGCAAGAAACATAAACCACACTTACCTCCTCCGTACATCTGACATAAGTATGGAAACCTCCAGACGTTTCCCAGCCCCACGGCGTAGGAAATGCAGGCGAACACAAACTGCAGGGGGTTGTCCCATAGCGGCCGGGATTTCTCCATTGCCCGCTTGCCGGCGGCCGCCCCCGCCAAGCCCCCCTGCCCGCCCCCC
>NW_009625679.1:15759-17470 GCF_000690535.1 Cariama cristata | reverse complement strand
CCCTCCGGTGCTCTGCCAGCCCTGCCGCGGACTCCACGCCAGCCCGGCTTGGAGGGGAGGGAAAGGCGGAGGAGCTACGCTTGCCAATTCCTATCAAGCTTTTTAATTACTAATCTTATTAACAGGCACATACTGAAGTAGGAATGCTGGTAAATAGATTATAGGCACACACAGAACTATAAAATTGGTACTTCGGGTGAATAGCTGCTCGGGTTTTGACTGGCATTTCTGCGAAGGGAAGGATGTGAGCCCAGGGATTTTTACCGGCTCACACGCCGACTTGACACCGGGAAGAAGTAACACTGGGGCTGCGGTTTGGTTTTGGAAATGGGATACTCCTTCCCCACAGGGCTCTCTTCCCTGGGAGTGGTGAGACACCAGCTTGGATTTGATAGCAGGGGTTCCCACAGCATTCGGACCAGGCTTAGTGGCCGTCAGAGCCGCCTTTTATTCCCACTGCCCCTTGCCCTAAACAGGTCCTCGGGCATCCCGACCCTCGTGCCTCGGTGCTCACCCCAACCAGCCCAGCACCCCGGTTCCAAAAGTGGCCCTGGAACGGTCCCCACCAGCGACGCGGGACCCCAGCCCGGGCTGCCGCGCTCCAGTTTGACCCTCGGGGAACACCAACCCTCCCTCGACGCGCTCTGCCCGCGTGTGAGAGTGTGAAACAGCCCCGTGCTTTTCACTTACCTTCACGCTCAAACTCGCAGATGAACTTTTCTGAAGGGTTGCTGTTTTAAAATACTTTTAAGCAGCAAGGGACCCAATACCTACAAAGGCCACTGGGAAAAGGTGTCTGTGGTCCGTCGTGGAGGCAGAAGGACCAAGGAGATCTTTGGGTCGTCTGAACGCACACCGAGACGCCAGGTCCGAACACGAACCCTGTGCGCTTGGGTCCCTGCCAGGGTACACTTGGAGCTCAACCACTTCACACAGGTCTCCCGGGGAAGGAGGCTGCCGGCAGCGCCTGTAGCAATATAAAGAGGCTGAACAAGTCCAATTCCTCCCTCTATCTAAACGTGGGGGGCTTTTCTCAGGCCAGGACTGGGCGATTTCAGGTCGGCTTTACAAACAAGACCAGCTCAGTCGCTGTCAGTCTCATCCCTCCAGCACCAGGGACTTGCTCCCCGCCAGCATCAGGCGCGCTGCTCCAGCATCCCCCCCGGTGCCGGCGGGGCCCGGGCACCCAGCTGGGGTAGGGGCGAGAACCCCTCCCAGGGCCTTTGGCCATGAGCCCAAACAGCAGAGTACGTGGTGCAGCCTTCCTGAGACCCACAGAACCGCGCCGGTGGCCTGGCTGACCAGCCATCGGTGGTACCAAAGTCACAAAGCGGGACACCACTTTTTTGCATGCTAGAAAAGGTGACTGCAAGAGGTTTATGCACCTCCTGTAAGTGAATCCATTCTTCGCAGTGTGCTTCAGCGCTGCTGGGAATGGAGGTTGTCATTGGGAAACACCAGGGTTTGCCAAACCTCACCAGAGCAGAGTTCTGCGGGAGCTCGTGGCTCTCCTGCAACGTCCTCGCAGTTCTTGTCTTGCCCACAGAATGGCAACACGCCAGCCAGCCCTGCCTGCTGGGTTTGGCTGGGGCAGAGTTAATTTTCTCCCCAGGAGCTGGTACGGGGCTGTGTTTTGGATCTGTGCTGCAAACAGCGCTGATAACCCAGGGATGTTCTCCTTTACCCAGCCCCAAGGCCTTTGCTGCCTCGC
>NW_009625679.1:0-15415 GCF_000690535.1 Cariama cristata | reverse complement strand
ACCCCCCCCCCCACCCCCCCGGGGGGGGTGGCGAGTGGCTGCGTGGGGCTGAGTTGCCGGCCGGGGTCAAACCACAACACCCTGGAAATACATCTCATGGGTAACCCTGAATTCTGCTGAAGGAAAAAAAACGAGGTAATTTTAGATCCATAAACCAAAGGACACAAACTGATAAGCTACAGATATGTTAGCTGTCCCACATCACAAAAACTTTTGCAAATTACTAAAAAGTTAAATGTCCGTCGCTGCCTGTGGGATTTATTACAAATGATGCTTATAAATAACTTACACCATTTAATAACTCGCAGACAGGACAGCCTTAAAAAATAGCACATCACTAGCAGGTGTGATGCTTCTGTGTGAATAGATTACTGCTACTGATGAGCATAATCAAGTTAAACATTTCCTTGGCTCTGTGCACCCTTCCCATGACATTTCAGACTCGTTTACCAAGGGAGTGGGGAGGCTGTGCAGGCAGAGAGGTGCGGTGTCCTCAGCTGGGGTCAGGCCAGGTCAGAAAGTTCCGATGCAGTGCAATGAATCCTTGCCTCTCTCACAAATGTCAGTCTCGTCAGCAGCTCGGATCACAAACTGCTATGAGGTTTTTTTAACGGCAGTCATGCACACAGACACCCAGCAAAGCGCCTGTCATCCAGTGGCTCCTTGAGAGACTGGCTTTAAATATATTTAAAGGTATTTAAACAGATAACACTCGAGAATTCTTAATCTGGGACTTTCCATACACACCATAGATCAATGTGCTATTTCTGATACTATTCAAGATTTTATCTCCTTTGAACTTCTTTCATCGGGGTTGGGGGAGGACTTGGGCTTTATCTTCAGGGACAAAGACAAGCCTCTAACAGACACAGGCAAGAACTTTTGATCATTTCACTGCTCATGTTAGAGGAGGATTAGAAAGAATTTTTTCTCCCCGAGACCTAACAAATTTGAGAGCGTGGGGTTTGGGGTAGTGGGTGAGAAGGGCAGGGGTTCGTCTCCCAGCAGGTCAGGGACTGATAGGAGAGCATGAGAAGTGCCTGATGTCAACCTAATCACAGGCTGGTAAACAAAGCAGAGAGTCCCACTTCTCACTGAAGCAACACTGGAAGTATTCAGGTGAAGGTACCAGCTAAAAATCCTGGGCTTGTGTCTCTTGATGCCAATACAGCCAGGCACCTCTCCCAGCTACTTAAAATGCAGACAAAACAGGGGGTCTGGGGTCCTAGCAACAGCCTGGGGACCATGACTCAAGGTGTGAGAGAGGCTTCACAGTTCTGTCGGCGAAAGAGATGGAGACAAGGGAGGAAGGAATAATAAGCAGCAGTAGAAGCAGCCTGATACAGACAATTGCTAGATAATTTTACCAGGTAGCCTGGACTTTATTATGCTACATCCAACATGTAGGACTATAACCCCTAGATTTAAAAATAAACCCTCTGGGCTTTCCTTGATGAGCCAGACACGTGGGAGGGGGACAGTGTCAGCAGGGGCCAGCTCTGGTGTTCGGTATCTGCCACTCACTTCCAAATGGAAACATGCTGGCTGTTAGCGTTATAGATGATTATCAAAGGGAAGCAATGGAAGAGTCTCTACAGCCTCTGCAAATGTTTAGCGACGCTATCAAGGGACACAGATGTACAGCCAAGAGCACAGCAGCTCCCACATACGCTTTTTCTGTTTGGATTTCCTGTTCACAGTTGCTACTCTAAGCTCCATGTTTCCTTACTTTAGGAAAAAGAAAGAATCCAGCCGGATTTCCAGATCTTTGACAACTCACAGGCCACGACAACTGCTGGGTGATTGCTCTACGTGTAATTAGAGGTTACAGTTACTCCTCTAAGCAGTAATTAGGACTGCAATTATTCCTTCCAGCTCATCACTACTACTTGCTGCTTAACTCCAAACTGGAGATGATGCCCCTAAGGTCTGTACTCTGATGTCACATCCAGCCTCTTAATCACCTTTAAAACTGTTTTGCATTACTTCAGCCTCCCAAGAAAAGCATGCCCGAGAAGAGTCCCTCTCTTTTTATTTTCCTTGCTTTTCTTTGGCGGCACAGCTCTATCCACCTTCTGACTGCGTGGGTTTTCAGGGTACTCCCTCCACGAAGGTGAACTCAGCGCAGTTCTGATTCACGGAATTGCACCCAGTTCACCCAGACCTCAGAACTGGCCTGTGTAAAACGAAACAGCCACAAACTGGCACCTCACCAAAACAAAAAAGATACCTGGCCTATTCAGTCAGTTCTTCTGCTTCTCTTCTGCCAGTTGATGCTTCCTCTCTGCCAAAGCTTGCCAGCAGTTTGGGAAGGTCTCCGGGCAGCTCTCTTGTTCACCAGCACCTGTCAGTCGGGAGCTGCCCCGTCAGAGTCCTGCATCAACACCTCAGCATCACCAGTACAACTTTTACACCATTACAGACACTACATCGACAGGTTCATAAAAATACCAACTAAAAAATAAAAGTCTCTAGATATTAAGACTGCTGAAACAGAATGACATGTATCTACCCACCTTTATTTGGAGAAGAGTTGACTCCAAACAGGTTGCCTAATGTTTCAGGGTATGTCCCAGAGGAGACTCTGATAAGGAGGGCAGATCTAGGTGCCTTCAGGGAGAGTCTGTAGGCGGCCAGAGCAGGGCAGGAATCCCAGGCCAATGCTTTCACTGGGACATTGTCAAAATTAATAGTCACAGGGTAACTCCCGTGGGCACATTCTCTGCCCAAAGCCAGTTAGAAATGTTTACAATAATAATTACAATAACAATTCTTACCTGCTCACACATAGACCTACCTTCAAGTTACATTAAGCTGGTTTTTTAATATGTTTTAAAAGGCACATCCTCCTAGAACAGATCAAACTTTTCAAGCTTGATCCATTCAGCCACCTGACACCCCAAGGCGATTCACATTTGTTTCCTGAGGCAGCAAGGATTATTTGTTTCACAGCATTTGGTACCACGCGGAAGCCAAGAGCTGTCCTTGCTAATGCCAGAAGAGGGAAATCAAACTAAGGAATCTTAAGAACTTTTTGGCTGGATTGAAATCTAAGTGCCTGGCAGATGACTGTGGATTTCTCAAAACCAAGGTCTGTGGGAAGTGTCCAAATTGCAGCTGTCCTTACATCAGTCTATCAAATAAAGAGGAGCGCTTGCAGTTGAAGTGTTAATATATATCGGTATTCGTCTTAGGACATTTTAAAAAAATGGCTATTATCTACAAGAGAAAAACAGATTAAGGAGTACTTTATGAACATTTAAAGAACATCAGGTAATATACTGTCTCATTAAGATGGCAACATGCAGCACTGCTGGCTCATTTATTAACGACCAACCGCTGAACTGAAGTCATGGTTAGAGCACAGGGTTGTTTGTTAGCTGTCAGAGTTAATACTAGCAAAGCTGAGCTGCCCAGATTTCATTTCCATAGAAAATATTCTTCAGTCTGCAAGCAAAAAAAAAAAAATCCCTACCCAGTTTGAAAGAGATTTGATTCCTGCAGATCAGCCAGTTATAGAGAAATTTTCTTTTTTAAACGTTCCCTTCAGGCATAACTAGGGAATTAACAGCTGAAGTGGAAGAAATGGATGAAATCTATTTGAGTATAACGAACTTACGAAGAACAAAGGCTGGTAAAAGCAGAATTTACCCCCCAGGGAAAGAAGTGAAGTTTTAGAAACATCAGACACTGCCAGGAGAGATTTAAATGTCATCTCCATCTTCAGAATATTGTACCTACCTCAACAAAAAGAGAACCACTGCTGCGTAATGCTCCAGGTTGTCTTTGACAGGTACATCATCTTTGACAGATGATGCATTTTCATCAAGAGCTCCATACAAGACCTTTACTTAACCATTGTGCAACACAAACCCATGACAGCATCACCCTGATCTCATACTCAGCAAGTGGGCAGTCTGCAAGACAGGTAATCAAAGTCAATGTTTCAGTTTTACACTGCACAGTGCTCTGCAAGATTTGCCTTGCTCATCTGAGGCGATAACAAGGTCTGTAACCATGCTTATCTATAGCCAACTTATTTCACTGAGACCCATATAATGAAGTTGATTGTCGAGATGGTTTCTAAGCAGATAATGAAGGCCTATCACAGAGTCAATATTCTAGCTGAGTCAGCAGCCAAACATTTATCAGAAGAGAGAAGACTAGCAGAAGTCACGAGATTCTCTGCCTTTCTTCACCCTTTACCTGCCATTTTAGAAATAGTAACTGATCTCATTAAAGCGAGTTTTATTACGAAGAAAAACACAATATTCACCCAGACAGCTCTTTGGTACATCCCTATTAAGAACTTTACATTTTAGTGACTGTACAAGGGGCAAAATAATACCTTTCATGAATTTAACTGACACTGCATGAGTAGTATGTCACCCCACAAAGCCCTACTATTGTGCTACAGCAATAGTATCGTGCTACAGACACAGGACTTTATCCCAAACCAATCTTGCTTAACCAGTGGGGGGGAAAAGGACAATAAAAGAACTTATAGACTGCACGTGTATGGCAGATTTGGCTGGGGCATCACCGCTTAACCAATTTTAACAGCTTTGCCTGTTTGAGAAAGAATGAGGAAAAGCGATCCCTTTCAGTTCAGGCAGCTCCCGAGACAAGCACTGTTAAACGCCAGTTTCTGTAACCCACAGCAGCCTCCTCCCAGCCCCACCACTGGTACACTTCTCTACAGCTGTTTGATGCGGTGTGGCTTGGTGCACAAATCTGTATTTCACATGTTTGCATTTCTAGCAAGATTCTTTACTGCTCTGCCACTCCTTTCCACAGATATTAAAAAAAGAGCTATACAAATAATTCCTACGAAATGACAGCTCCATAAAGATTAAATGTTTGAAAACATTTATTTGGAGTAAAATACAATATACATATGAACAGGGACAGATGAACCAATAGAATGCACTATTAAGAGGCTGCCAGACAAATACAAGGCAGAGGATTACAAGTAAAAGGCTTGAGAGAAGTAAGCTGTTTTCTGGTGAGGTTACATTAAGAAAGGAGATGAAAACATCTAAAATAACTTATTTCCCAAGAAAGTTGCTCCACTAGCAACTTCCCTATGTGTTTTCAGATTATCATCTTAACGTTAAGAATACTGGTAAAATCAGAATCTGTCTTCTGATGTTCAAATTTGTTTCAAACAAATTCAAGTGAAAAAGCAACGCTTCAATTAGTGGCTTTATTTGAAAGGACCAGTGCTCCTGCTATGAAGCACATTTACCTCACTATCTAATGAACACCCTCTAGCAAATTGTTACTGACCACATTTTGCTGAGGTATGACACATCCAGTGTGAAATGAAATAACATTACCGAATCAGCCTGTTTCATTTTTCTCCTCCTACTTGTTACTTCCACTGATGGAATTTTCACATATAATGCCACTTCATGGCTACATTAACTATACAAAAGTGACAACGGCAGTTTCCGCCTCAGAGACATCAAAACCCCCTAATGCTTATTTTTCCTTTTTTTGATTTTCTTAACAAAAATAAACTCCTTTCTCTGTAGAGAATTATCTCAGTTCTTCAATAAGCTCCTGTTTGCTATTTCTGAAGGAATGTTGATGGTTTACAATTAAAAACATGTCTATGGAAACCAATACCTATAAATTGTAGGTTTTCAAGGAAGTAAGTTAGGTGTTTCAGTGTGTTATTAGTATTAATAAAAAGTTATTTTAAGCACTAGAAGCAAAAAATATACCATTCAAAACAAATATTACTGAAAAAATAATACCAGTCTACATTCTCTTTCTATGACAGCTTCAGATAGATCAGACATTTTTGGTATTTTAGTCCTCTGGTTCATATCTGAGGATTTAAAAAAAAATAAAAACAAAAAAAATCATTAAAACCAAGTACAAAATACCCAAGAGATATTTTTTATCTAAAGGAAATACGAAACGCAAGTAATAAATAACTCCCACTAGTGATGCATTCCTGTCAAGGTTCACTGTATCACTTAGGGCACAGACAAATGTATATACTTTTCAGACTATTCTTAAAATTGGCTACTTTACCAAATAGTAGAATGAGGGAATGACAAGGAACTTGCCTACAAATCCCAAAATACAGGCAGAAATTTGAACAGAAGTTTTAAGTTCACCTCTGCCCTCCTACAGCATCGGTCTAAGGCATCCCTGTTGCCAAGCTCACTTGACACTTGCAGAATGATAAGTCTTCTACGCCATATAATGGCCATGAAGCATCTTTCTTTACTCAGCACAGGCCTAACCCTCTTTACATACTGTGCACCTCTCATTCCCACAAATAAGCGTGGAAGAAATAAGATAATGCTAGAGGATCTGGTACATTTCCCATCTGTATTTCTGTGTGTAGCACCTGGGAACTTGTCTAGCACATCCATGAATATTTAGTACCCTCTCCATACTAAATTCTCTAAACACTTGCTATACGGTAGCTGCTGTTGCACACAGTCCTATTCACGTAGTATCCATTAAAAGGATAGGCTTGTCAAAAATCAGGGAACAGCCCACTGGAAATTCTTTTAAAGAGAAAATTTATAGTCTGGTTTAGATATAGCTTCACATTTATAAAAATAAAATGGGAGCAGAACATGGATCCAGAACAAGCATCCTGTTTGGATGGACAGAACAGCATCACTTACTTGGAAAGCCTTTTACGTAGATCTTTTATCTGTTCATTCTTCTTAGTGAGAATCTCTTTCATGTTGCGATAGGCAGCTGTTTGCTGGAATTTCTTCTCCAATTCCTACATAATAATAACATCAACATATTATGAAAACCAGGTTAATATGCTTTTTAAAAAAGATGACCTGCTTTTCCTCCTCAATTTACAGAATAGTAGTTTCTTTAACTTATTCAAATTTAGATGAAGTCTGCTAGTAGATTCAAATGAGATTACTGGGAGAGACAGAGAAACACAAACTTTATTTTCTAATGAAATCAGGCTAAAATTTTCTATGCAGACAAATGGGCAATTTTTAAGTATTCGTGTAGTTATAATCATGCAGCTAGTTGTGGTTTTGCTATTTTATGTATAACATGTTTTTCCACTGAAATAACAAAAATACACAGGCACAAGTGTGACCCAGTAAACTCTGCATCCCATAGTGTATGCTGGTTAAATTACTAATCAATTAAAATGGCTATACATTACAATAAAATGCTAACCTTTTCAGCTGTGGATAGCTGATCCTGAACCTTAAGCAAGTCATGTTTCGTTGTCACCAAGTTCTCTTCCAAGAATTTTTGGTTTGCAGTAGAGTCATTCAAAGTCTTCTCAAACTGAGATTTCAAAGCTGCCACCTTATTCTCCAGTTCAGTGATATCCTGGTTTCCATTAGTCTTCAACAGAAGAAATATTTGAAATACGTCAAATGCAAGAGAAACAATGTTTAAAATGTCAAGTGCAAAATTCCACACAAAGTGGGTGCATCTTAATCTTTAATAATTATGTTCATGTTATTCCTGTAAAGCCTAAATTAGAAGTGCTTTAAATAAAAAAAATAGTTAAAACACCAGCCAATTTATAACTTTAAAAAATTGTTAATAATTGCCTTTTGAAGAGGGCTGGAATGTCTTCTCTGGTAAGTTAAGATTTCAAGTTCTTCTACTTCACTTCTTTAGGAATCAGGTGAAGTCACAGGATGAAGCATATCACAAGAAGCTATTCAGCATACAGCAATAGGAAATTACAGTTTAAGATCTGAATGTCTATGCAATAGTGTATTTTTAAAGCAGGTAAAATACCACAGGCATTTCAAAAGCTGTTACTGTAATAAGGTAGGAAAGGATGAAAGTGTTAACGCTCATATTATCAACCAGGTACCGATACTGCACTGTTCTCAGATACATTACAAAAAGAGCCTCCACAGTTGCTTGTGAAGCAACTTTCCTGCTTCCCTGTGAGAAGAAACAACCCAAACTCTTCTGGCCATCAGTTCTGGGTCACAAAACATTATATTTATGTAACTATTCTATGGATTTCCATTGGAAAACAAACAAACAAACAAAACCTCTCAGGTTTAAAAGCTCAACTTCAAACTCTCAAAAGTATAGTGACTCAGGATGAGGCTGAACCAGCAGCACCTTAAAAAGATCACAAATCTAAAACTAAGGAAGCTCTGCTCCTTTTTCTATGTCGATGGTAAGATTTGAGCACAGGAAACCACTTGATAATAGTACCTGTACCGAAGAAAAGCTTATTTTGAATTTTGAGACAGAGTCCAAGGCTGCAATGCTGAAAAGCCGTACATTGTATTATGTTTCAGATCAGAATAGGCAGTGATCATTTTTCTAAACTGTGACGTAAGTCAATTATGCAAAAATTCTAAATCCTCAAGTGAAACCCATCCAACAGAGCAGTTACTCCCAAACTGTGGTTCACACTTGGTGTGTGGAACTGTATTAATTATTATTAAAAAAAAAAAAAAAGAAAAGAAAAAAAGGTAGAAATCAGCTGAGCTAAGAGTTGGTTCTTAAGAACCATTGTGGTTTGGCAGTCATTTGTTTAATCAAAGAGTCTGAAAACTACTGCTTTAACGAGCAACCGGGTTCATACAATTTTATTGACACCCAGCCTATAAAAATGTGGAGTGAAAACAGATAAAATTCAGCACTTTCTCCAAACAACGAATACTTTAATTGATTAAATAAAGTAGTACATTTCAGCACTATGTCTACTAGCTAGTTTCAATTCAACAAGACATATATGCCTGGAAATAGAAAATGTAAGAGTTGGAGAAGAAAGTGACAGATTATAGAGAGCAAATTAGGACATGAAACTGAAGGTACTCAGCAGCCCTGACATTGAGGCCAATTCATCTTTAACCAGAAAAGTAGGATGACATTTGGTTCCAGATTTTTGAAACGACAAACAATATTATCCAAGCTTTAATAAACCCCTTTAATATTTTAAACCTTTAATAATTTAAGCCTTAACAAAACAGATAAAGAAAATATTTGCCAAGACTGATAAATCAAGTTCCCTATTAAATAGTATTATTGAATACAGATTTTGAAAGTTACTAGATAAAACTATAACATATTAAGAAAGCCAAGTACATACCATAAACCAGTTAGAAAGCAAAATAAAAAGAAATTGGGATTAAAATATGAAAATTAAAGTGGAAATGTTTTATGATATTGAACTTCACTTCCAAATCGGTAAGTACTGCAGGAATCTTAAAGAGTCAATTTCTCAAAATAATCGGATTAAAGTGTTCTAATTTTGTTAAAAGTCTGAACTGAAATGTTTTAAATTTAAGAAACAAACTTTAGAAAATTCTAATTATTGACAAAATAAAAAGTTACAAACAAAAAAATACTAAGGTGACCTGAACAGATTTATCTGTGTCAACCTGCATGACTTCTAGCTTCTTACGTTTTTTTTTTCCTGCAGCAGCAACTCACCATGTTTGAATCCTCATTTACAAAAAAGCTTAAGAACTTCAAGGAGTAAAGGTAAATAGTAAACCTTTTTTGACAGTATGCTGATATGGGTACAGCCACATTAAAAAAAAATAATAAAAAAAAAAAAATCAAACATTTGCCATCTGACCCATGATCATTGACATTTGGACTCTTACATATAAGTATTTAGGTTTTAAAGTCTGAAGTGAGAAGCAGCAAGTCTGGCTTGTCCATGCCTATATCAAGTGTGACAAAGGTGTGAAAGAATTAGCGGTTTATTGCTGCTATAAAACCCAGGCTAGATATCATTCTTTCATTAGTAAACAGGAAGAAACAAACAGAAATAAATCTGTATCTGTTAATACAAATAACACCCCTGAGAATATGAACTGTGAAATACTACCTCCTGATAGTACCTGGAATAATACTTTCTGATAATAATTTATCATGGTCTATGTGACACAAAATACGTGTCATATAACATCAACTCATGTTCTGGATTATCTGATGACAGAGCAGCTGGAACAGACAATGTGAGCAAGAACGCGACAATACTAACTTGAACTTTTGTATTTGCCAGAAAAGAAACACACCTTATAGACCAACTTTTTAGATGTACAGGCAACAGTTGTGTTCACCCGGGGTGGTGGTGGAGGAATTCTTAATTATATTTACCTTTTGATCTCCTTGGATCATCTGTAAATCCTTCAGTGACTTCTCTAGCTTGGCCTTCTCATCTAGTGCAGCTGTAGCCTGTGATACATTGAAAACACAAAACATCAGAAACTTATTTTAACTGAAAGTATGAGAGTAACAACCATGGGATTCTTATTTAGATATTTTTTAATATGTAAACAGCATTAAGTATCCAAGCTTACACGGAATTTACCTGTGTTTCTATGGTCTTGAGTCTGGTCTTCAACTTTTCATTTTCTTCTTGGAGACAAGCAACTGTCTTTGGGTTAACGAACAAGAAATGGTTTGTGAACACCCTTGTGCTATTTTGAATTTTCCAAATATTTCAGGTAAGAAAATATGCTTCATGGCTTAGGAAAGCAAAGAAGCTTCTGAATGCTTATCAAAATGGCCTTCACAAGAAATCAGTAATCCATTTATTTATTGTGTTTTCTGCCTCAGTCAGCAAGAAATTTAAGCCTCCAATTCTACTGTAATACATAGGACCATTCACTTAAATTTGGTTCATGCTTTACTGAATTGAGATTAGCGAGCTCAGCATCTTGTTAGTATCAAGATTCATGATAAAGAAAATTGCACATTCAGAGATGCAAATCTCATTGCTGCTCATCATTTGTATTTTCAATCAACAGGCAAGTAAGAATTTATTCATAGTTCCTGTTTAAAAGAGACAAATACCAGGTTACTGCAGGTAATCAGGTTCTGTGTCACAGGAAATAACCATGTTTTATCAGTCAGAGTAAATTCACCATATAAACTTTGAATTATTTTTGAGGGGAAAAAAAAAAAAAGACATCAGATGCACATACTCAACAAGAATTGTTATGAAACAGATTTTGAAATTATTTTTGAAAGAGCACTACATTGATCTATGGGTAAAATACAAGTCTGAATTCTTGAATGCTTTAATTATCTTAACGGATAACAACAATTTGATTCAGACACTGTACTTGATAGATCATTTTGGTAATGCAGGCTAGAAGACAGAAAACACAACTCCTTGCTAAATATCTTG
The DNA here is from genome assembly GCF_000690535.1 of Cariama cristata. NCBI lineage: Eukaryota > Metazoa > Chordata > Aves > Cariamiformes > Cariamidae > Cariama > Cariama cristata. The sequence continues at coordinate 4,284 of NW_009625679.1, read as the reverse complement.
ACTGCCCATAATTTAAAAGCGTATTGTAAGAAGTGTGGCATTTTTTAAAAGTTCAGTTGAAGGAAATAAAAACTACTGATAACTTTAAATACAAGACAGTGTTTTAGAATTCTGAAATCTTTAGCAAATGGCAAGTCAGTCATTTTCAAAACTAGTAAATTCCAAATCCTTTAAGTGTGTATTTCTTTAGGAGGAATTTAACCAACTAACAAAAGAAAAAAGACTGAATGTAGTAAGATTGACCTTGAGTGATACAGAAAATGTTCAATAACCTAATGATTTCAGCCAGCTACATATTTTAACTTACTTCCTTGTTGGAAAGCCAGCCAGCTGCATGGAACAAACTGAATACTGGTTTCTACTAATTTACCTCACTAAATAGAAAAATAAGTAATTACAAAGGCCAAAATGTTTTTGCAAAAGGAAAGTCAATATTGCAATACATAACCACACAATAAATTTAAGATACTTTATAATATTTATTAATTTATTAGCATTTTATATTACTATATAGACGTCAAGGTAATAATACACCCCCGAATGTGACAGGCACAACATACAAGTATTACTGCACAGCTATCCAGCTCAGTTGAATAAGCAGAATGATCACTGACCACAACTGCACAAAGAGACAACTTCTTACCTTGTTTAGCAGCTCTGACCCACCTTCATTTAATGGAGCCAGTTTTGGTTTAATGAGATCTGCACTGGGCTAAAGAAATAATAAAGGTAAAGATTAAATTATACAGATTTCTAGGAGAAAGAGAAGTATACCTTTAGCCTGTAAAACAACTATTGACAGTTAATTCACCTTTCTTTTGTAAAGCAAACAAACGATTTTTTATTTCAAGTTCATTTTTTACTGGTACCTTGGCTCCTAAGTTATATACTACACTTTCAGCTAAAGTTAAACAAAAATGCTGCATAGAGACATAAAAGGATGGCAAACTTGAATTTACAAAAGACTACTGACGCTGCAGCAACCAAAAGACAAAGGAGTAAAGAAAACAGAAAAAATAATATTTCAATGATTGTAAGAGTAAAAAATATTTACACAGCTCCAAATTATTTTGTTATTTTAAGTATTCAAATATAATATATATTAACTAAATATACCTTTACGCTACAAACCAAATAAGGTGCAATCATAATCATACAAGATAATCTAGTGTCATATGTGTATTGTGGAATCTTCTCAGCTCTTGACTCCACCCTGGGACAAGCGTATGTCCCAGTCTTACCCCAGTCTCCAGGGAGAAGGGAATGCAGGAGCAGACGCTCCAACGCATCCCTGGGCTGGCTGACTTTGGGATGAGGATTATGAGGTATGGCCCAGATGTGCAGAATCTGCAATCTGGAAACAGCCATGGCAATTCAGTGTGAGCCTTGGTGCCAAACTGCCACTTTTCGAGACTTTCAGGGATTATTTTGAAAAAGGGTAGGTTTTTCTGTTTTTCTCTCTTACGCACAAAGAGTCAGTACTAAGTATTTTAAACATGTCATGACTCCACATGATGTATGATTATGATTTGATTAAAATAAAACTCTACCTTCTTGTTCGAAGACGTAAATTCTGACTTTTCAAACTCAGCAACCTGTTCCAACAATTCTCTTGAAAAGAAAAATAAAGGGAGGCATTTATTTACTAAAAAAGCTATGCTATGAAACACATTTTACCAGGCTGATACTATGCCCTTTATTGCACATAAGATTCTTGTTAGAAGTACAGAATGAAGTCTTATGTAAATACAATAAATGCAACAGGTCATGTCATGCAATGGTATGGTATATGCATCAGAACTGTAAGATTTAGCATCCTTGATTAAAATATAATCTACTCAGATAACAATGGCTTTTTCATCAAGCCCTATCACCTGCTCTTAACAGATTAATTCAAGTAAGAATAGTACCAATAAAAACATCTTCCTGACAAATTTCAAATTCTTGCGTATCTTGCTACTTTATAGATGGAGGACATGAAACTAACGTATCATCGATACAATAGCAAAAGAATAGGTTTCTAAGGCCAGGAAAAGAATGCAAACAGTCAACACTTTGAAGTTTTCTTATTATTGAAAGGCATTCTGTATAGTCCAATATATGTTACCGATTCTCCAATTCAGAGACGTCTGTCTGTAACTTAAGGTACCATTTCTCAGCTTGCGAAAAGAGCTGCCGCAGAAGTAAAACATTGGTGTAAGTTGTATTTATGAGCTCTGACTCCACTTCGCTGTGTACAACAGTCCGCAGTCCATCCAGCATGTCTGTCACCTCATCGACTGTGAAGGTCTCCTCAACCAGCCTAAACAGAGTAGGCAAGATGAGTCATGTGTGATAAAGGTAACAATTTTGCACTGTTATGAGATCTCACTACACAGGTATCACTCTTATATAGTGCACTGTTCTTCTGAAAACATCCACTGTCAGTAGTTATCAGATGACCATGGCACTACTAATTGGCTCCTGTATTTAAACTTTCTCTTGGAAACACTGCAATCACAAATATTACTTCAGCTACAGTCTTGCATCAAATTTAGACATCAGAAGCAAGATATAAAACAATGCCATGCTGTCAATATCTATGTTAATTCCTAAGATTCTGAACAACTTAGTTTTAAAAGGACTTGACTTGTAACATTTGGAAAATTATTGGGTCTTTCTTCCTCACTAAGAACATACAAAAGTAAAAACAGATAAGAGTCATCCCATAAAGCACTTAAACCAGCAACTCTTGCTAGCATATTTTGCTCTATTCTTGCTCAGAACCATCCCCCACTGTACCTGCTGTCCTTAAGGTCTTGAAAACAAGAATCCACTGTTTTGAGACACAGGCCACGTTTGAAACGAGCAAAGCGCATGTAGTTGATTGCTTCATTCTGGTGGTGCTCGTTAAGGCCTAGCTCTGCCTGTCGATAAGGATATAAGAACAAAGACAAACATACACTGAAATAAGTAAAAAGGAACGTAAGTATTGTGAGGACTTGCCTTCTGACTAGTTTCTGCGCTTGCTTTCACAGGGTTACCATGTTAACCAGTATGTTAAAGAAGAACCATATTTTCATATGTATAATCCCTAGATACGTCACATAAGTGGTCCCCCTTTAAAAGCACCAGTACCTGGAAGTAAGGCCTCAAGTGACAAGTACCCTCAGAAAAGTCATACAAAGTCAGACAGAAACAATCAGAGGATCAGAACCAGAAGGACTGTAGGGGAGAGGAAGCTCTCGGATAAATTTGTCTTTCTATTACATGTACATGTGTATGATGTAGCTGAATGATGTATCTTTTATAGATGTACTAACAAAAATACACAGGAAGGTATGTTATGTTTCTCTGTTAGTTTATATGTAAAACGTTAAGACTTCTCATATAATCTTGAATAATAATTTGAATTTGTTTCTCAACAGCCTATTGCCCAGAAACAAATATTCCCGGGGGAAATTAAGAAGGAAGCATTTTTAGATTCAGCTAACTAGCCCTTCTATGTATTCCTTTATTTCAAAAGAAATTGGCACGGCCAATTACGTTAGAATAAATCTTGCTCCTGCAGGCGGCACGAGTCAGAAGGAGGCACAACAGGGCATGAGTGGGAGTTTCTCATCACAGTCCCTGGTGAGCTGATGCAACCAAAGGAGAAGTCCATTTCGTTTACTCCAACGTACTTAGCATTGCTGGTATTGGGGACAGCAAGGTAGCAACTCAGGACAGTCAATCTGATCACCTTGTCCTTATTAATCCAACTGTGCAGAGCAGCTCCAGTGAAAATGCAATACTGCGATACCTGGATGAACAATACTGAAAACGTGAGCACAGATCTCCACTGCCTGGAAAATAAAGGCAGCCTAGGAAACAGCAATAAATAAAACAAGCTCTCATAATGTGGTTGCAAGTCCAGTGCAATGTCTCCCATAAAGTCCCACATGTGGCAAATGAGAGATCGTGAAAAGCTCAATTAACGTTCTCTTTGCTGTTGCTGGGTTTTCTTTAGGGGAAAATTTTCTGTTCACTACAGGTATAAAGGAAGGCATATGCTGAAAACTCACAACCTAGAAACCAGCCTCAAAAGGAAATTAAACTAAACTAACAAATGAACACGTAAGCACAGGCCAAAGCCACCCGTGACCCGTCAGTCAGGTACGCTGACACGCAGCGAAGCAACCGGGGCGTTGGATCCCGCAAAAACCCCAAGCCCCAGCGCTCCCCGCAGGGCCCAGCCGGGGAGGCACGGACGCCCAGGACGGCAGGCGGCAGCAGCAGACGGCTTGAGTGGCTCCCGCACGACGA
>NW_009625678.1:9653-24901 GCF_000690535.1 Cariama cristata | reverse complement strand
CGGTTCAGGAGCGGGCTGCGAAGGGCGGCGCGCAACCTCTGCCCTCCGCCAGCCGTTATCTCTGGGAGGAGAGCGCGGAATCCCTGGAAGGGGAGGGGGGAACACTGCGGTGTTTCCACCGGCGCCACGGAAAATTCGGGTTTCGGTGAACTCAGCTGTGCGTCTTCGCATGCGACCTTTTCCACGCGGAGTACAAGAAGAAGAAAAACAGTCTCATAAACTTTCACTTGAAAGGAAGCATTCTCATCTTCTGAACGGGCGAAAGTTGGCCATAGATAACACGGTTTTATTTAGGACATTTTTATGTGAAGGGCACCGATTCTCATAACTAAGGTATGTCGAGACTGTGTCCCAGTACAGGGTTGTAAAAGTTGCAGTTAATTTACTTCATTCTTTTCCAATGTAAGGAACTCATCGTACTATTTTCTAAGGGAAGAACAAATCCGAACTCTGGAAAGTCAGATTTATTACTATATGTTACCTCAGCAAACACTCCGCACTTCATTGCAATAATTGTCTTGTGAGGATAACACAATAGTATTGATGCTCTCTAGACAATAATCACAGCAGAGAAAGTCTCTTAGCAGTTCAACAAATACATCACAAAAGTCAACGAAATTACCCGCTGAAAATCTACAGAAGTTATGTATTTTCAAAAAGTTTATATTTTGTTGGGTTTTTTTTAACAAATTAGGTCAGATATAGCATTATATATATTATATTTCATATTTATTCACTTACTGCTTCCTGGCTTTACATTTATTATCTACTCTCAGTCTTTCAGTTGCATATAGGTTCTGATTATTAGAACAGTGAGAGAAAATACATCCACTACAGTAAAACACCTTGATCTTTTTAGCAGTGTAACATCAAAATCATTTGTGGCTTAGGAGACATGAGACATGGCCAGTCTGAACCAATTCAGTTAATTAACTCATAATATTGATCATTCTATACTGAAATACAGTACATATTGGATAAAATTCAGGTCCTACAAAAAATGTAATATTCCCTTTGCCTCCAGCACGGCCTGGGTTTCATTCACTGCATATAGTACTCCAAAAAATGCCATAACACAGTATTTTGCAAAAAGTAAAATTTGAGTAGTCAGTCTTTTCTTTTCCAATTCAAGTTCTGTCAGATCTGCATATTTTTTGGTATTTCCATATATTCATATACTGAATTTTGACCCAAGATACATTCAATTAATAATACTTAAGTGTACTTTGCATTTTGTTAGTGTCAGAGGCATAGTAACAATTTCATAACAAATCATGCAATAGGTTTTCAGCACTACGATAGTGACAATGAATTATCCTCTAAACACACAGGCAGCAGGAACCTTTCCATGGAAGCTTTTTCCAGTTTCTGTTCGCTTTTCCAGTTGTTTTAAAGAGTGCAGGAAAGTTATTATCACATTATTCCAGTGGAAAATACATATAAATTTTCCTTCACAATGTGTTCGCACTTTATTTTTTTCAGCTTGCAGAACTCGGACAATAAAAGGTATCCTGTACTGAAAAGAAAGTGATACATTTTACAAAATGGAAAACTTGGAGAAATCACCACGTCCTTGACTCAACAAAAGACTAAGGCATCTGTCTAACTTCAGGCACACATCAATGGGCCAACTTAGCGTACGAGGGATCAATAACATGCTCAAGCAATTTGTTGCATTAAGGATCTCTTCCTGAGATCCAGCTCCTCACCTGTAAATTGAAGACTTCCATGTTTCACCAGGCCACTGGAAGATTATTAAATAAACAGTAAGATTTTCTAATGCTATGATGATGGAAGAAAATTTAGAACAATTTGCAAGTTGTAAGTCAGAGACAATGGTGACAAGGTGCTCTCTACAAAATAATTAGATGCTCATTTCCTCCAGGATGACATTTGTGGGGACTGACTCCCTCTCCCCCTACTAGCAGCTCTAAGCACAGATGGTGTGCACCACCAGGATGCACATCGGCCTGCAAACGTATGTAAACATTGTCCCCACAAAAAACACAGGTACATGCTGTGCTTTTGTACTTTTGCAACTAGATGTAGGAAGTCTAGTTGAAGAAGCACTTGCCTTAGGTCAAAGAAGCACTTAGCTAAGGTCACTTGGCCTGTGGTTTGTGGTCTGATTTCAGATCATATCTGAAAAGTAATTGCACGGAGGTAAAGCAACCTTATCCTATAAAAGCCAACCTTTGAACACAGAGTTAGTTGAGGATCTCACCAGCACGGTGACATCCTCAGTCAAAGGTGTTTGACCTTCTAGCACTGCCAGTGACCTCAATTGTAATCGTAAGTGTTCTCTGTATCATTATCATTCTTGTTACCAAAGTTTTATATACTTTTATCTATGATTATCTGAGTAAAGTTAGATCTAACATAGCAACTATTAGTGAATATCGAGACACTTAATAAGGTACATATATTGCTAATCCTGATGTTTGATTCTATTAGTTCTTTACCTACGGGAGTTCAGTGGGTACTTTTTTTTTTATCTCCTATTTTTAAACATCATTTTGTAGACATTAGTTTGGTATTGTATATATACCTACTACCAATGGCTGGGCAGAAGTAAGACTGCTAAGGAGGAATCTGGGTATTTTGTTGCCGATCCATCTCCTTGGCAATCTAAACCTTTCCAGTGCATAACCCCTCAACTTAGGTGGGTTATGACAACATTGAATTCTCTGAATACTGTAGGAAAGAAGAAATGACAAAGATTACAAAGCTGCAGGACTGCTGATATAGCTGCTCTCTTCCTAAAATGTATTTATGCAATTCAGAAATTGCATCCCTGAAAAGCACTGCAGAGTGAGAAAAATTTAAACATGAAGGAATAATGTGCCTAGATATATCTAACAAAGTAAGTTGCTACTTAATATTTTTAATGTGATTTCCTTCCTTAAAAACAAGTCAGAAGTTATATGCAGATCATGAGAAAGATGAAATTGCATCCCAGTTACACATTCATGGTTGAGACAAGCTATCTTCTTTCCATTCCAACAGAAGTACATGATTCTCAGAGATGCTGCAACCAGATTTACTTGGGAAGAACCTCATTTCCTTGGTGACATGTTGGAAAGCTGCCTGTTGGAATAGTTACTTGGGTAATGTTTGCCTCTGTTACTGCAAGATTCATCGGTTTTGGACCTCTCTTCCTGGTTGTACACACAACAGAAGTAACTCCCCTCAACAAAAGTCACTGACCTTCTTTCAAAACTGATTTGTTCTCGAGGTGAGAGAAGGCTGCAGGCACTCATTAGCATCCAGGGCTCCACTTCCTCTGCAGGGGACTCCCACGCCCAAGTTCTACAGAAGTGAATTTTGAGCTGCTTGATGACCTCAGTACTATACAGATGAAGAAACTATTCTTGCTGCACTGGACTTGACTTGTGGGTCACAGTTTCTTTTTAACATTCTCGGCCAAGCAGAAAGTGCTTTGGGAATGCTTCAATCTTCTTTTCTCTCTCAGTGTACATCAGTGTCCACCATGTTTTCATGAGAACTAGCTGTTAGTCATCACACTGTACCCTACTCCGTCAGGCTTGATGATACAGAAAGACAACCCATCCAGCTCAAATTTACCATATTGCTAGATTCATTAGCAACACAAAGTGAACATATAAGCTCAAGGTGGAGATGCAGATATGAAATTTCACTAATCTAGGATTCTACGTACAGTATTTATAGGCAGAGAAAAACATAGGACTTTCAGAAAATATTGGTGTGTCTTTTTGTTCTTACCAGCTAAGAGTCTTCTAACGACAATGTATTTTGGAGACTGGGTTACAAAACTGATTTAGAGATGAACTTCAAAGTGATGCACAAATATTAAATTCCACGCATTCCTCCAAGATGGTAAGTCTTATTCACATTATACAGATGGGGAAACTAAAGCAATGTAGTTTACTTGGGTGATTTTCCCAACATCAGGAAGAAAAAGTAAGCTACAGTGGTAGGACCAGTAGTCAAGAATACCTGGCTTTTTTTCTCCACTCAGTCTGAACTATACACCACTTTCCTAAACCCTGCAGTATGATGTATAAAGGAATATTTTGTCTTTAATCATGGTGTTCTATAGCAATATTCTCAAGCAATTTATTTAACAAATTACATAAAATGCTTAAAATATGCTTTTAATTTAAAAAAATAGCCAAAAGGTTTTTCCCTGGGCTTTGCTCCAAAATTCACCCTTCCGCTAGGACTAAAGAAAAGCATGCACACTTGTGCACATGCAAACAGAAATTCTAAAAGAAAATTAGAAACACATGAAAATAAGGACTGAGAGTGTTTTCTTAACTGCACTCTGGTTTCAGTACAGTAAAATTTTCATTGATTTACTCATGGATAGCAATTTTTCTTGTGAAGGAACACATAGGCCTTATCTGCAGTTAATTCCTCCCTTCCATTAGACCAATTATCATTCTACGTAAGTACAGCCCATGGACGCTGGGTAGCGACTGCTCTGTCGGGGCAGCTCAGCTCTCTCTCTAAAGCACAATTCTATTTCAATCATAAGGTGATTCTGCCCTATGAGAAGAGTTTTTACAGACAGGCAGTATTGTGATTGCTAGATAAATAATCAAAACCAGTATAATTTCTATACTGATTCAAATTAATAAACATATGGAAGACAAGCTACTTGAATTTCAGAAATTGTTTTAAAATTATTAACTCTGGACTGGAGGCTTCTTATCAAGCCTGCTATTCTACGGGTGTTCCAGGGGCTTTCTAACTATATTACAGATTTAATGTTACTTTACATGATATGAAGTCTGTTTTGCCAATCTGACTATTATAATCACCAGCAGTCATGGAGGCAATTCTGAAAGCCTAATGAACATGCTCAAAGATTTTCTGACATTTCAATTAGGAAGAAAAAAAAATAACTAGATAAAATAAATAACTGTTAAAAAGACTAATAAGATGAAACACTTAATGGAGTTTTGGAATTGACATCAGCTGCTCGACTTTCAAATCATTAGTAAAGTCATCTTCCAGTTAGTCTTTGGAAGAGATACAAAAGGTTTTGGAGTAAACTTGGAAAAAAACCATACATTATTTTTGAATATCTCTAAGATAGAACATTTCTGATAAGGATAAATAATTACAAATATGGAATAATTGCATTATCACTTTTTTGGCTAGACAAGTTTTAGTCTGACAAATATCATATTTCAGTGCAGTAACTCCTGATATAGATCAAATTAAAGGAAGCCTTTTATGCCTGTATTCCCATTGTATACCTTAGCTATATTTTTAGTATTGATTTTTGCTACACCATTATTTCATGACAATTTTTTAAAGAGACTATATTAGAATACAGGTCCTCAAAACATTGGAGGATTAACTCTTGTTTATACTTCCTATTACAGTTCAGGGACAATGGAAGTCAAAGTATTAATACTAGTAATTAAAGTTAATAACTTGGATAAAATTGACTATTACACCATAAATTCTGTTAATTGTTCCTAAAAAAACAGAAGATGGAATATATGTATCTATTAATGGATTAATCTATGAGAATTTAGGGTCAAGAATAGTACATAAATATTAGCAATATTAAAGTGGCAAGTAATAAACACGGACATTCCAGATCAAATTATACAGCCATAGTGAAAATGCATTGAGAAGCATGCTTTATTACTTTCCTCATATAGTCTTGGATTTAAAGTTCCTCAAATACACAGTAAAGTCTTTAATACGTTTATAATGATAAAATGTGTTGTTTCTTGAATCAAATTAGATGGTCCAACCAGGATGGAGTATTATCCTGAGCATCTAAACAATAACGCCTGATTTATCTAAGCTCATTAGATTTATCTGTCTTTGTATAATGCCACTAACTGTTCAGGTTCACCTGATTCATCCTAGTAAAACCTAATTAAGCCTAGTATTTTATTTCTAGCTTGTTTCTCCTGATTGACATTTTCAAGGAAGCTTTACGAAAAGGCAGTTCTTCTATCGCCTCCAATTGTGCCTTTAGTTTGAATACCAAATTATTATTGTACTCAGGGATTCACTTCATCTGCAAACCAACAAATGAACTGACTTGCCCGTGCTCTGTCATCACTTCAAACAAGCAGCCAGGACAATGTAACAAATTCTAAAACCTGTATTGTCCTTCATAGTGTCTAAACAACAACCAGTCTACAGGGTCAATTTAACATTCAGTTTCTTTACTGGCAACCTGCCATAGTATACCTTTGACCAAATTCAAGAATCAAAACAAGAATTTGTTTAGGTAACCAACTAGAACAGTTAAAGCCATAAGATATTTTAAATATTTGTTTAATTTTCTTTTAATAGCTGAAAAATTTGGGTGCCAACAAAGTGGGCAATAATATTAGAAAAGATGTAGTTACAAAATGTGTTAGTATTTTTGCTCTTGTTAATGTTAAGATACTTCATTTCATGTTGGATGTTTCAAAGTACCCTCTACATAAAAAGTTTAACTCAAAATCTTGCAGTATTTTCCAGTGAAGTTTGGCAAAAATTGTTCCTTTGCACAGATATGTAATACACACGCATATCAATAGATGTAATTATTAAAAACATGGAGGATACGCAGAGAGAATTGCATAAAGTTGCCAAGAATTTTGTTGCCTTTTTGCAATAGGCTGCTCTTCTTTTAGGACTTAATTCTGCTATTTGATATTAGTATAATTTGTCTTTTGCGCTACAGAAAACATGTATTCTTACTGTAGCCAAATAAGGCCATTTATGCGTTATCTATTTATTGCACGTACACACAAAGTTTAATGTCCACAGCCACTTTATTTTCTGCTGCTTCTCTAGCTGCTCTTAAAGGATATGCCTGTAGATGAAAGACTATCAGCTCAAGACTAAGATTAATCTTTAATTAAAATTTTGATGCTTGAAATATGCATGCTATACATCTTAGCAACAAAATATGAAATTTTTTAATGTGTATTATACACAACCTTCTTGAAATTAGTAATATCACAATAAAAGTACATTTTGCAGAAACAGACATGTTTCAAAGTACAAACTTGGGTATTACCTGATTCTTCCAAGACTACTTGAGAAGAGATGTTACAAACCTTGTAAAAAACCCCAAGTTACTGCTAGCTTTCCAATGAAAACTCAAGTTGCTGGAATTACTAACCTATAAAGGCTGCACAACAGACCAAAGTTTTGTATAATGTTGGCATACAAAATTCAACTGAAATTTTGTCTCATCGTGAAAGTAGATATTTAGGTAGTGCTTTTTACAGTCTAATGCTGCGATGTTAAAATTTATGTGATAAAGTCTAAAGATAGATGAGCTACATAAACTTTTATATCATTCGTATGAATTAGGGTAGAGTTTAAATAAAAATAACTGGCAACTTTTGCTGTTCAATCTAGTAAAAACATATTTTGGAATTCACATACTTTGAATGTCTTCATCATGTGTTTGTTTCATATTTGTTATATTCTCCTACCTTATGCAAGTACTTGCAAGAAGACATTTTACAAGTTTTGAGGAATGAGCTTACGTGTAACACACTTTGATCTGCTACTAATACCACTAGCTGGCTGAAAGATTCCTAAAAATGCATTTGCTTTTGGGAAATGGATATGTTCAGGAATAAGGGCACTAAAGAATCTGCATACAAAATTTTAATAACTGTTTTTGGGAACTAATATCCTAGAAAAAGAGGTAACACACACACACAGAGATTTGTATGATTGTTAACAAAACAGCATTTAGACAGGGAAAAGGAAGTAAATTGTCAAGGTGAGTAGCAGGTGATTAAATTTAAAGGAGAGTTGAAAGTAAGAGCGCCATTCACAGGGCTAGATCAATCTTCAGTCTTCGCTGGGCAAACTGTGAACTATGTCTTACGAGGAGTTCACTTAGGCTAAAAGCCTCGCTCCCATGACACCTAACACAGGGGCAATTTCATCCTCATCGCTCTTGCATTTTGGGATCCCTCAATTCTGTTGCAGATGGATAGCTTCCAAACAGAAAGCATAATTCAGACAACATTCAGGAAACCAAGGCGATTTTGGTTATACAACAGAGTTTTTAAAAAGAGCCTGGCCCCTCATGTCTCTTTTTCAAATTTACTTCTTCAGTGATGTTTTTCTCATTAAAAGCTATTGAACTGAAGTAGATTCCAACATCTATTTAAACTGTTAGTTTATTGAATCTAGCAAAAATAAAACTGAATCAATTTTATAAAGAAAACATATGATTGGACTATTCAGATATTCCAATGTGTAACCAATTACTTTTTTTTTTGCCAGCTTTGATTAGCATTTCCTAGTGCACGTGAGTTCTGGACGTGTAAAAAAAGGTCTTGCTTTGCCCACTATTTTGACATTTGATACTATCAAAAAAAAAGCTCAAGAATAAGCATCTGACAGTTACTATGTTGAAGAATCCATCTTTTCCATCAATGATGGAAGACTACATTCTGTAAATTTAAATTTAAAAGCAATCCACTTTTTAGATTAAATTCCTTTTTAGTTCTGTTACAGTATTGGCATTTGCTGTCACTGTGCTTGTGTACCTGCTGTTTGTCATAGCAACATATAGTTACACTACCAGCAGCATTTGATTGATACATAAATTCAACACAATTTCTTTGATACTTGGGGACATAAAAGATGCATGTGGTTTTGCCACAAAATTTCTTTTAGAAGTGCTAACAATAGAATGAAAAATAATGAGCTTATTGCTCTAAACAGTAGGTTTATGAAAAGGAAATAAGTCCATTATCTGCCCAAATTATTCTGAAAGTTCATGAATAGTAATTCACTGCAATTCTAATGTAGCATTACACTAACAAATTAATTGAAAACAAAAATAAATTCATAAAAACCTTTTAGCACTATAATAGCACCCATGTTTTAGCCTGGTAGGCACTTCAATGCTTTGCTGAAAATTATGAAAGGTAAGTAAATAATAATTTACTGTTTTCTGCAGAGTCAGGCTGGCTGATTAGGTGTTGAAAGTGTGAAAGTATGGGAATACTTATGGATAATCTTAATAGTTTTTCAGAAATAAGTATATATGACCAGGACTTTCCATGATAGAAGCCAGACAATCAGACTGCAAAAAGACTAATCATTATTTTGCTCTTTGCTCATGAAATTAAGAAAAGGACATGAATTTTGCACTATCTATTATAGCCTTCTCCCCTAAAAGGGAACATTATTAAATTTACTGTAAAATCTAAAAATACATATTTTACAATCAATGTGTAAAGTTCTAGTGCAAAATATTTAAAGCAAAAAAAAAAATAATTGCCTTGTTCCATTAAGTATCACATCAGTGCACAGAGTTTCACAGCTAGTCCTGAACAACTTAATTTTGTGTAACCTTAAATACAACAGAACCTTAGTAAAGTGTTCTTTCTTTTATAATAAAAACAAAATAAACTTCAGCTTCTGTTTTATAGGCCAGTTGAGATTCTTTGCAGTAATTCCTTCCACATCTGCTCTGCAGCTTTCAGGTTTATAAAAGCAGTATCTCCCAATTTCCTTTCACCAAAATATCCATATGCTGTGTTTTATAGACATGTTGGTACACTTTAACACCAAGGCACTAATTACAACCTAGAATCATATGCTAAGGCTACAAAAATAAATACATGTGATTATGAGGGATCTAATACTGAAAATCCTGAACAACCCTAGCCAAAAATTCCTCAAAGTGTGATAACATGCCAATATAAGTACACCTGAAATCATCACAAAAGTTGTAAAAATAAAATTGAGAGGTAAAGAAAAAAGTAAATAATTAAACTAAACACAAGCACCACCAGATTTTAAACTAATGACCTAAGATCACATGCAGAAAAGTTGCCATCCAGATTACGACAGTAAACTTGTTGCTAAAGAAACAAATTGTTTGGGAAAGGGGCTGGCATGGGAAGAGCTTGATAAACCATTTGTCCAAAACATAAATTCCTAGGATTTCTGAAGATAATACAATGTTGGTATCGCCTCCTGATTTCAAGTTTCTAAGTTGCTAGTGTGTTGTAAATGTCATTGGCTTTCCAGTGAACAGTCCATCGAAGGGAGCATTTGAGGGGACAGAGAGCATAAGATGAATGATCTCCAAATCACATTAATGTTCACTATATGCAGTATTAGAAGAGTTTTGCATTGTCCTGACCAATCTGTAGTGCTGTATTCTCTTTTTTGTGTGCTGTCACTGCACACCCAGTACTCCTGTCCCCTTCAGGGTACAAGCATAGTAGCCACCCTCACTTCCACATCTGACAGATGACAGTCTAAGCACAACTGAGAAAATGAAGATAGCCACTGCTCTTTACAGCAATTGTATGTAAGCACAGAATGATCTATATAAAAATTAGGGGGGCTAAAAATATCCATTAACCTCAAGAGAAAGAGAACTAGGCTGTAATTTTAAAAAGTGCAGTGTAATCCTTCATGCTTCTGTCTAGAAGTTCCTAATGCACCAAAACCATTTCAATGGGAGAAATGAAATGTGAATAATGCTTTTTCATCGATTACCTACCTGGAACATATTTGTAAATGTGCGTATGAAAGAGGAAATCTGTCTTCTCACAAAAACTGATCAGTAAAGACTGCAAATAAACGTTTTCAATCTTGAAATGAAGCTCTAAATATCCGATAAAGGGAGACAAAAGGCAAATTGGAAAAACATGCTACAAAATATCTGTGGACATCACAAAACTTGGACAGACCAAAGAGTCCTCTAGAAAATGGAAAAGAGCCGAATCAGATTGGCAGGTACATTCCTCTCAAGGGAAACAGTATCTAAGTTTGTGGATCAAAACTCTTGACACCTAGAGAGCTACAGGCTAACATAAAGTAGCATCCATTACCTCAAAACCAAGGTTTCCAGGTTTCAATAAAGGCACACTAAAGAAACCAAACTGTGGGTTTAACACTACTTTTCCTATTTTCTTCCATGCTAACCCGGGGATACAAACTGTAATCTGAAGCAAGCAACACAGTGTCAAGGGTATTCTTATATAATCATCAGGGAACAAACTGTTCCTTCTCTTCCTGAAATCTGTACCCAATCACACAGACAGCGTTCAGCAGTTTTTTGCTACAGAGTACTTGCCAGTGAGAGAATAAAGATTTTTCCCACACATTTTTCCTTTCCCTTTTCTCCCCCACCCCTTCCAAGTGAACATGAGATACAGGAGGCTGTTCTCTAAAGTTGGGTCAAGATGATTTATGATATTTACATTAAAATTTACAAGTCCTGTTGATGCAGGAAATATGGTTAATCTGTAAATGTTACAGTTTGCCTACCTTAAAAAAAAAATATAAAATATGTATTTCACACCTTCCTTCCCTCCCTGAAAATACAACATAGCCTAACTGTGCTGATAACATCATCAATTGAATTAGATTTTACAGATTTAATTATTACAGATTAAGAACTAACAAACTGCAAGGGAAGTACAGCTATGTGGATCCAGCAAGTAAAGCAGAATAGAGAAATGAATCACATGAGCAAATCAGGCTTCTAGGGTAGAAAAGGCTACCTTGCTATTTGTAGTTCTCCCATAGGAGGTTTCAGATAGTAGTATTTCTTTATCACTCCCCATTTTTACTAATGAAGAAAATGGTCTGCCATATGGTGAGAGTAAAGAACATCGGCTAAGTGTTTTCGTATGGACTTCCTACATACGTTACTACGAATAGTACAACATAGGGCCTTATTCATATTATATAAAGATGATATTTAATGAAGAAATTGAACACATCTGTTACATGGCATTGGTTGGCATGAAATACTTCCAGTAAAGTGAAAAACACAACACAATCAGCATTACTTTTTAAAAGCATACAGCTTTTTCCTTTGCTTCCAGATCAAAACTCAATAGTGACTGAACAGTTTTTATGGTAATATAAAGGAATATTTCTTCTAAGAAATAAATTACAAATGGGAAAGTAGAAAGTAAATATTAATATATCTGATTCACACTGCACTTTATATAAAATAAAATGGATTTGCCACATAGCCTTTCCAAGTAATAATAAAAAAGGAGGTTTTCTCTCCTCTAATGTTGCTTAGCTTCCCAAAATTTGTCCAGTACTTCCTATTAAATAGAACACCTACCAGGGCCAGCTCACACCAGAAAAAAAAATCCTCCAGCCAATCTTCCAATGGAAGACAAGCTGACCAAGTATTTTTTCTAGCTTGCTATAGCAGTTACATATAACGCCTCCTCCCTTTCTAATATTTCCCTCCCTTAAATTAAGTTGGAAGTTGGAACAACCATTCCAGGCTTCAAGCGTGGTGTGTCTATACCCAAAAGCTTGCACAACTTCCCCATTTAATTGGCTGGTCTGATGGAAGAAGCTCTTCCAGCACACCTGGTCCCATCCATACCCCTGTGCTGTGGTGACCAGAGCAACACAGTTACTGGGAAACCCTGGCATTGGAAATATTTGGCAGCAGGGCGCTGGGGACAAGGTGTTAGAAGATGTATAGGGCCTCCCTGCCTTGGCACCTGCGCCAAGAACCTGCCCAGGAACTATGCAAGGGTCTCACCCCAGCTCCAAAATAAAAATCAGAGTGGAACAGAAAATATTTTTGTAAATCCCTCAGTCAAACAGTAAAAAAACAGGGGGCAATAGTTACAACCTGCTGATCAACTGCTCAGACAGCATACGTGTTCTATTTCTGTGCAAAATTACCACTAGTAGCCTAAATTCATCCTAACTCATCAAAAATTACACCAAAGAATAGCAAGAATGTACTTATCACCCCCCCCCCTTTATTTTTTTTAAGAATGCTTAGGACATAAGCTAGATACACAGACTCTATCATATCCAGTAACAACATTACTGATAAGATATCCAATTTCATTACAACATCCCTTCCCCATTCACTGACGTTCACATAAAAGTGGCAGGCCCACTTGCCCCTTGCTCCCCAGAATTTCAGAGCTAGCGTTGCCAACGTCCTCCTGCACCCTCTAGAACGTTTTGCTCTGAGAGGGGGTGCAGGATGCAGTTTAAAACACCAGAGAAAAGAGTTTAAGAGATTATTCACAGGTCTGCTGAGCAGCATTCTGTATAGTCATTTAAGTGCTTCAATAGCATTTGGATTCCTATTTCAATTTAGGTATTTACATTGTGTACATCACACTGTATTGAAACTTTTATTGTCTAAAACTGTGGATTTGGATTTTTACAAGGTTTAGTTTAATCTTGCACATTAAGGAATAAATTAAGAAAGATAGCCCCACCTACTGACAGAACAGTCACAATACAGAGTGAAAACTAAATTTCATATTCCCTGACCAGAAACCCTGAATTTTCTTTCCACCTCTTTCACACAGACCCCAGAATCACTCTATACCAGCAGGGCAAGAACTCAGATCTGTCATATTCCCTTTGCTCAGTACATAAGCTCAGATGACAGAGTAGTTTCACATGATCCTTTCCAGAATTTACTGCTATTTGACAGGATAACGTAAGCACTTCATTCAGTAGCATCAGAAAATAAAGTTCAATACAAAGCTAATTGAAGAATCAAAAGAATCAGCTGAAACCTATTTCAATGGTTCATCTGCATATCGTATCTCATGTACTGCTTCCCATGCTCAGGACTGTAAGAATACTTTATCAAGTCAATAAGGGGATAACTTGCACTGCTCCCAAGTACTTTGCAACTTCAGTGAATTTTGTTTTCCGAGTAATAATGGGAATGCTGTTTCCTTTGAAAGCCTTTGATCCCTTTTCCCTTTGCTTTTTTTTTTTTTGGGGGGGGGAGTGGGTAGACATAATTCTAGAATTTTGTTTCAAGACTCTTCGTATGTAGTAATAGCCCTCATCTCTTTGTGTGCTATGTCACTATCAATTTGTAAATAAGGAAGATTTTAATGTTGTCTATCCAAAAAGCTTTTCCCCCTTCCCTTAAAGCTTAAATTTCTATATATTAATATATTTATAGTCGTTCCAAAGAACATACAGAACTGCCAAAAGAAAGCTGCAAAGTTTCTCCACAAAATTCTTTCACAATTAGTCTTCTCCTGCCTATGGCTGGCACAGTAAGCTCTCTTGGAAGTACTTTTCTTTTCCATTTCTTTAGAGCCTGAGAAACAGATGGTGTCAAGTTATCCTACAATGAGTTAATTTTTGAGCATATAAGGTGAAGAGGGTGCTGGATAGACAAGCTAACACTGCTAGTAATTCCCCACTATGTAACTTGTCTTCCCTCATCTATTTTTCCCCTCTATAATGCTAAGTCAAGTCACACCCAGAAATAAAGATATATTATATGCACAAAGCTCTCCAGTAGACTAATACCCCTGTCCAGTTCTATTATCTTCTGCTCTTACAAAACCAGACAGCACTGCAGGAGGAAGCACTGTTATAAGGATAATAAAAAAATTACTACCAACTTTTTGCAATATTTAGCAACGGTGGTGGTTTTGCAAATGAGATAATTTTTTTTTTCTGCTTTTTCCTCTTTGGTGAAAAGTTTACTTAATTATTGAAACACTAGATAATGGGAAGTACTGGGATGAAATAAGTACGACCATGTGACAGAAGGGACTAGACTTGAATTCAAAGCATGACATATAGAAATAAAACAAATAACAAACAAAAAACCACAAATTGCCACTTGCACACAGGAAAATTCAATTTTACTGACCTGTCAATGCCATGGTGTTTCCAGTTAAACTGCTGTATGAAAGCTGATGGAGCTTCTTCTCGCCTCCAGCTTGTCGGAAGGCGTAAAAAGTGACGCAGCATGCTAATAGTAGCAGAATTTGAGGCATATGTTCATATTTAAGAGGGATTGTTTGATTAACAGTTCTTTTGTAAAGCTTTCACAATCACTACATTCAAATATATTCTACTAATCAATGCAAAACCAGAGATGAATTCTTCAGGTTCATTTTATTAGCAATGATGAATATAAATCTCTTATGAAAATACTCTTAACATTTCAATATATAAGAAATGTCTATAAAAATATACTACTACATAACAAAGCCAGTAACTTCTACAAAACATATAATTCAACATATATTTAACAATATATAGGACAGTAAAAATTCTTTAATTAATGCTGAGGGTATTTTTACCCCCTTTTTGCCCAACAGTAACTCACATAACATAGGAAATTACTCATTCTGATATACAGAAGCGTTATCACCATAGAAGTCTATGTATGTGTTCCACCCTGAAGCTACCTGCATCTGCAGGAACATAAAGCCAGAACTTTTCTTTGGATGGACAGGCAGTTATGACCACAAAAACATTCTGCT
>NW_009625678.1:9280-9636 GCF_000690535.1 Cariama cristata | reverse complement strand
GTCAGTGTTGCACATCTGCTGTCAGAACTGCCAACCTTGAATCCATGCAGGGACAGAGATCATGCGTCTACCACCCTTGTGGGACTGACACCACAGATGAGCCTACCATGGTTAGAGAACTGGAAAACAGACTCTTCCTGGTTAACTACTGCTAGTTAGCAAGGAAATAACTTTTTAAGAGGCTGCCTCTCTAGAAATAAACTTTCTTCCAACAGACAGCTCTTGAACAAAAGCTCAAGGAAGAGAAAATACTGCAGGGGGTGGGAAGGTTTTATACTAAATGATGATCAAGGTTAGTACTATCCACCTTGTCATTATCAATTACAGGAAGAGACATCTTAGAACAGATTTTGGAA
>NW_009625678.1:0-9249 GCF_000690535.1 Cariama cristata | reverse complement strand
AAAGAGTCGAGTTTCAGGTTTCAGAAGAAAAATGAGATTGAACTAATTTCACCAATGCTGTTATGCTGAGGTTACTTCATGCCTGGTATTAGACAAATACAGGAAATCCATTTTAATTATGTAGACTGCACTTGCCTACACAATAAGCTTGTCAAATTCTTAGTGTAGATGTATTTAGAGAGATTTTAGAGCATACTTTGACAACCAACTTAACCTGAAAGAAATTGGCTGTTGCACAGTGACAGTACACAGCTTTTTCAGCCATCAGCTTTCCATAGAAGAGTCAGGTACATAAGGCTTTAAGGCTATAAAGTCCCACTGAAGACAACAGATGATTACAGTGTTTTGCATAGTAACGAATATAAGAAACATGCTCTTGAGGCATCAGTAACAACTAAATCTTTTTACCCTGTGTTTATGTGAAAAACAACCAATAATTAATTATTACTTTTTCTATTCAGGAACAACTGAAATTAATATTGAATTAATATGTTGAAATTCAAGAGAAATTTAACTTTATAGCATAGTGATTGCAATGCAACAATATTCTATCATATTACAAAGGAACGATGTCCTACTAGAAAAGTACATTTATTGAACCTAAAAATACTGTAAAGATCACAACAGGACACTACAGGTAATGAACATTAATAATATATTTCTGACTCAAAGCTCAGAAAAATAACATTTGACCCTGAGAAACTTGCTGTATTAAAACCTGAAAAGCTAAAAAAGATCTCAAAAGTAAAATAAAATTAAAAAAAAAAAAAAAAAGGAAAAATCAGAATCTGAAAGAATCAAGGCTCAACCAGTTTAATTTCAGATTCTCAAACTG
This sequence comes from Cariama cristata, assembly GCF_000690535.1. Taxonomy (NCBI): domain Eukaryota; kingdom Metazoa; phylum Chordata; class Aves; order Cariamiformes; family Cariamidae; genus Cariama; species Cariama cristata. Next base: position 8,414 of record NW_009625678.1, on the reverse strand, counting down.
TTAAGCTCTGGAAGAAAAAAAAAGTTTGACCATCTTAACAGGAATTGTAAGAAATATTTTCAATTAAAAAACCCAAAACAAACACATTTTAGAGTATCCATACTTTTGTATAATTTCATTCTCTTCAAGGCTTCCAACTAAAATTTAGGTTTTCAACCCACATTTGAGAGGAAGAAAAATAAAAAAAATCAAGGTGGTTGAAAAAACTTCAAGCTTAAATTTCTTACATTCCCAAAATCATCTAGAAAAGCTAGTTATAGAAGCTAGCTTGTCATGTTTTATGACTAGAGAAGCAACAGTCAAGTCCTTCATTCTCATACCAGTTAAACAATTCTCTAAAAGATGGATCAAAATCAAAATAATGTGCCAAAAATTACAATGTTCTCCAACGTAGGATCTTGTTTAGATTATTATTTTAACAACTTCAATATTTAGGAAGGTTAGGAACAGCAAAAGTAGATGGAATCATAAGGAAATCCTATAGGTTTGGACAAAGAAAAAAAAAATCATCTGGGGTTTTTGGCACTACAGGTATGGAAATATATTCTAAGAGTTTCTGCAAAAACTTGAGAGAAAAATTACCAATCACTGTATCGGGTTGTTGATTTCAGGTCAGTGCCTTTTCTACACTTACTTATGTGTTAAGGGTAACAAAACAGTCCTTTCTTCAGTAGCCTGTTCTTCTCTAGTTGTAAACAAGATTCATTTAAATCATATGACCTAAAGATTTTTCGATGTAAGTTTCCACATTATTTTTATTCTGTACTGACAAAGCAACATTCATACCTATTATCTAATTCCCCTTCCTAATGTTTTCACACTGTCATCAAGTTCAGGCTACTCTGGTTTTGCCCTCTCCAACAATCTTACTAAAAAGTTATGTAGCTGGATCAGCTCCCAGGGCCAGCTCACCACATAACCACATAAGTACAAGCACTGAGCCAACTGGAGGGAGCAGGACTAGCTGACAACCCAGGTTTACATCAATCTGAACTGCTATGGAACCACACCTTTATAAGTGTCAATTCAAACACATGCATATTAAACATGAAGTGAAGCAGTAAGAAATGCAGTCTGTTTTCCTTCCCTCCTCTGAAAGCTGTTGCTCAATAGCAGTTTTGGCTGAGCAGCAGAAGAATATAATCCCAGTTTACAATTTCAAATATTAAGCAAAATGAATGCCAAACTGGAATTTTATTATTACATCAGGCCTTAAAGAGACTGAAAGCAGTTTCATACTAGTCCTGACCTTGTCAGCAGTAACTTCAGCCTTCAGGAGAAGCAGAGAATGGATAGCTATAAGCAGGAACTGATTCTATCACTCAAATGGAATCTGCTCGTGTCCATAAATGCATATGGATTCAGGGTGCTGGTTTATGTACAGAATCTTCCACAAAGATGGCTCCTCACATCCAGATGCATCCCAAAGTACTATACCCATTCCAGTCCTTCAGGACTCAGGTCCCTAAATTTGCCCTGCCAGGATGCAATGCTTATTGGCATAAGAAAAGATATGTAACTAGACATCTGTAAATCAAAATACGAAAACATCTGCCACCTTTAGTGATTTTGAAAAAAACATGTATCAAGTCTACAGAACACAGCATTCTCCTTTAAAAAAAAAACACTAGAGTGAGTAAATAACTGAAAACCACCTCATGTTACAAAGGATCAAACAAAGATCCAAGTTAAAATTTTCTTTAAGCACTACTGAGACAAGATCCAAAAGCATTTAAGACTCCATTTGGGAAAATCCCCCTACCTGATACTAAACATATACTCCTCCTCAAACATGAAGGACTCTAAGATCAGTAACATAAGCCTTTTTTCTTAGTATTCACTGGTATCAAAGCCTATAAAAGTGAGAATATGTGCAAGAGAAGTGACTAAGTGCAGATTTAAAAGGGCCAGCTGGGGAAATGGGGCTGAAGCTGCCCACCAGTAGTGCCTGATGTACTGTGGATGCCTCCAGGGGAGGTTCGGGCCGGATATTAAGAAGAACTTCTTCACTGTAAGGGTCGTTAGGTACTGGAACGGGCTCCCCAGGGAGGTGGTGGAGTCACCATCCCTGGAGGTGTTCAAAAATGTTTAGATGTGGCGCTTCAAGACATAGTTTAGTGGGTTTAGCGGGCATGGTGGCATTGGGTATACAGTTGGACTTGATGATCTTTGAGGTCTCTTCCAACCATAATGATTCTATGATTCTATGCATAGCTTCACCTTCCCACCAACCTCTCCTCAAACCTGTTCCATAGAATCTCTGCTATGACCTTGGCCAACCTGCATTTTCTGTGAAACTGCAATTACTCTGCACTCTTGTAAATTCTTAGAAAATATGTAAATCCTCCTAACTTTATGAGGGCCAAGAAGACTTAAACTTGGTCTCATAAAGGACTTTTGTACAAAAGAACCTAAACAAAAGGGTCATAAGCAGCATTTAAATAACCTATATTAAATACCAAAAAAATATAATCTTTTGCATAGAGTAAAGAAAAGTGCAGCTACAGGATAACATTCCATACCACAAGAAATGGTTAATTTACGAGTGGTATACAATTAACTGTTTTCTCTAGTCATGGAGACTGCAGCAACTAAAGATATGCGTATTGGGAAAATCACATTTTTAAAAAAGGGATTACGTTGTTTCATTATGTCTGTAAAGCAAGTACAAACATTTAAAATTCTTTTTTAAAGAAAGCAAAGCTGATAGATAATTTTCACAAGTTAATTTTCTCTTGATATTACTTGGAAAGATGAAATAGCCTTTGTTCTTTTAGAATCCAAATTAAAAATAAATCCCCATTCGACATCTGTTTTGTGCAAAAAAAAAAATATTAGAAAGCCTGTAAATGTGCAAGCTTTATCTGTTCTATAACAGTTGGATGTTTATCGGATTATAACTCTTTATTCCCTTCTAACTTTTGTACTGCAATCCCTCTGGTAATCAAGCACAGAATAGTATTAAATAAGTCTGGGAGACTGATTTCCACTGCTCAGAAGAAGAGAGAAAGTGTCTAAGAAGTGGAGAATCAGGAATTTTAGGAAAATAAAACCCAAAAAACTATTGCCCACTTTTGACAGGAAGCAAGCAACTTTTAAATATCTCTCTACTTCTCATATTTTCATGCCTAAATACGAGAAAGAAAAGCGTATACCTAATCAGTTAAAACATCTTCAATTTTGGTGTTTTTGGGTTTTTTTTAAATCAACTTATTTTATTCGGTATAACTTGCTACTACAATTTGGTAAATGAGATATTTAAAATAAATAAAAATAAATATCATATATATATTCCAAGATTTCTTGTTTCTGTAATGAATTAGTGTCTGTATTCTTAGATTTCATTTTGTTTAGCTTTTTTCAAGCTTTGTCTCCACTTACGAATGGCAGTTCCAGAACTGCTAGCTACTACACAAAGGGCACCGCCCACAGTCCACCAAGTTGGTAGGTGATTGAGAAAAAGAATTTGTAAAATAAAAGCAAAGACCACATCCATTGTTTTCATTATGGCTACAGGTCCAGCTTTCTCTATCTGTAATGCTTTTGTGAGAAATATCTGACCCCCTAACCCTAACAAGCCTATTAATATTAGAAGAACCCTATCTTTACCACAATACGGTAGACGCCATTCATTCATAACAAACAATGCTATAACACATCCAATTAAACCAATGACTGCATAATACCAAATTGACAAAAAATAATGCACAGATTTTCCCACCTTCCTTAGTATAACAAAAGTCAAAGCTGCAGATACTGTGCTTGTAACTGCTGCTATAGTTCCTTTAAGGTGATCTGTGTAACTTCCTTCAATCCCCGTGACGTCTGACCCAAACAGAAATGGTGGTCTGGCAATAAGAACCACTCCAGTGATTGCGAAGAGAGTAAACAGAAAATCCCAAATACTGTATTTCTCTTTAAGAAAGATCCATGCCAGCAATGATGTAAAAACAGGACTGCTAAAAGTTATAACAGTGGCATCAGCTAATGGCATGACTTGGAAAGCATAGTAGAGAAGAATCATTGCGCTAGATCCAAGGAATCCTCGGAAGAAAAGAAAAATTCTTTTACCTTTCGGTCCCAAAAACCCTGTTCTGAAAAACAGAAACATCACATTAATGTCACTCCCTTGCTTGTTTTATGACCAACATCCAATCACATTTAAATGTACACATCCTTCCAGACTGTACACAACTTTCTAGATGACAGACTTATCTCAAATATCAAAATATTTTTAACTGTCTGACCACAGACCAATTTATTCCCATCACTAGCTCCAATCACATTCAGAGTCCAGAACTTGTTCTTCTAGCAAATAATTTTTTGCTTGCAAAATAACACAAGAGTATCTACAAATTACCTTCTATTTTTTAAGAATACCACTTCATGGAAGATCAATACATTTGACATAATCCCTGTAGAAACCTCTACAATTCAGGGAGTCAAAGATTTTCAGTTTTCTGAATTGTATTAAGAAACTATCAACTAATCCAAAACAATGCAGTTATGCAATTGAAGTCTGAATTAAAATAATATTGCAATCTGATTTAAGTGAGTGATAATTCTAGGTCTATTTTTAAGAAATAACTTTAAATTTAAACATTTGCTACACTTACTTGTAGTATATTAAACCAGGAAGAACAAATGCCATTTGGAAAACGCATCGAAATGCACTCACTTCCACTGAATGTACATCTTCTATTTTTTTAAGAAATAAAGAGGCCACTGAGAAAAGGAAGGCAGACAGTACGGTATAAAACAGACCAAGTCCTGGACACGCAGCTTTTTTCTTTGTTCCTGCAACAGATAAATTCCAGTTAATAATGATCTATTAGAAGATTTCTCAGGTCAAGCAGTTCTACACAGTGCAGTGCTCCATGTATTTGTAGCTATTCTTGTAGTAGAGGACAGGGGAAGCAAAAGAAACAAATGCAAATACTACATGTATTTACCAGACCTACCTTGAAAATATGTTTCACTGACCACCACAGGTCTCCTTTTTTTCTTATAAACAGGAGATAAGAGATGAATTCTAACACTTTGGATACAGAACTTCTCACAATTCTACATGAGTTAGTAGGCTTTACTTCTTGGAGGCATCAAACTAGTTTGGGTGATTCACTATAGAACTAGTCGTATGATTCTGACCACCTTCCAAGGACCAATAAATACAAGTGACCGCAAAATGGTCCATGGCCAGATTCTGAAACATTGAAACTTGTTACCTTGGGAATCATCTGATTATTAATCAAGGTTCATAAGCAACAATTTAATTTCCTTTCTCACAAATAGACACACATAAGAATTGTGTACAACAAAAGTGAGGTTCTGTACCTCATGTTTATTTTGCAGCTAAATCACCCTAAATTTGACCTAGATGTACAGAGGTTTTATGTATTTTTATCTTGCTGTAAGAATCCAAATATTTTCTTCAAATAAACATCAAATATACATTTTTAAGCACAAGAAATTTAAGTGACTAATTTTAAAACTTCATAGGCCTGCTCAGACTACTGATATCTACCACAGTCCCATGAAGACCTTAGTTTCACCTTAGTTTATGCTTATTTATCAGACTTTCTCTTCCTGAAGTAGTTTCCCCAAGTCTAATGGTTTCTATTCAAGCCTCCTTATTGCCTCAGGCTCTCTTCAGGGACATATTCTTCCTCATTATACTCATCTTTTCCACCCTCAACTATTTAAAAAAAAAAAAGAAACAGAGAAGGTGAACTCTTGCTGACCTCAGTACCATCTCCAAAGACACCACCCTTTTTTGTTACTGTTTTGCTGCATAAGAGGAACAGTCTTTCCACTGAACCTAGAGGTGAGCACCATGGAAAAGAGAACCCATCTAAAAATCTTAGTGGGATGTTACCTCACTACCTCTTTTCTTTCTCTTTGCATAAAACATTGGGAGTTACCTTTTCTTCTACAATACCCTCTAAAGATAAGAGCCAGAACTCCATGTCCCTGAGGCAGTGTTTTGATAAAAGGGTGCCTCGTCTCACATTAGTGTGGGAGCCTGTGAGCCTTATGGATCCTCTAAAACATAATGAGCAGGGCACTGCTGTGAGTTGCTTAGCAACTAAATATGGTTTTGAGGACTTTTTTGTTTTGTTTTGGGTGTGTGTTTTTTTTAAAAATAACAGAACTTGTCACAAACCATTTTGATCCTCCTTGAGATCAGCACTCAAGTCTGAGAAACTGCATCTTACTACCTAAAAGCTGAGACTGTGGGTTGACACAGTGTATAGCATTGGTTCTGGCTTTAACAGTTCTAGAGACCTAGGCTTTACAACTGCAACCAGAATTTGAAGTAGGCAGAAGGCCCGCTTTTCAAAGAATCCAGCCACACTACAGCTGAAAATGAATGACAGTTTGTACTAGAAATATTTCTATTTAGCAACAGCCACTTACATAAATGTGACTATAGAAACTACCACGAACCAACACTGGACCGGGACATCCATCTACCAACTACGAAACAGAGTGGATTTAAAAAATGTTCATGAATTATGTAATGTCCCAATCCACATAGTCACACAACAGAACTACAAAATCAACAACGTCTCTAATACTAAAGCAAGAGGAATCAGACTGGCCTATAACTGAAATGGGAAATCCAAACCCAGGCTGGCTTACGGATGAACACAGCACAAACAGAACTATTAACTTTTATTTCAGGCATGATAGCTTGTCTGATTACTACAGAACGAAGCCAATCCAAATAATGGAAGTGTTGAAATGGAAAACGAATGAAATTAAAGCAAAGTCAGCTGAAAGGATCTTATACCCAGAACTAAGCTTTGGATTTGAAGGAACAAAGGAAAAACACAAGGAACTCATTTTTGTAAGCTACCCAATATACCAAGCCTATCAGAAACAGTATCTTGTAATACTAGAATTTAGACCATCAACATCTCATATTGCCAAAGCAAGTACTCAGTGCAACGAGATAGTGTTTTAATTCCTTTTAAAAATAAAATAATACAAGTTCTTCCAGCAAAACCAAGAATTGCAGTTCTGAATAGTACTTATTTCAAAATATGTTGTAAGAAGTTAGGTTAAGATGACATTCCCACCCCACAAAATATTAAGCTTCCAGACACTAGTCCAACACCATCAAAACACTCAAGGACTCATGTTTTTTTAAAAAAGTGTAGCAGTATGAAAATAAAAAAGTTTCAAGTAGTACCCAAGTCATCTTTTCCGAGTGGCTACAGATTTGCGATTTAGTTTTCCAATTTTATTCCCTGGCCATCTCCACATGTAAGGCTTTCAATCAATCTTCCACTCCTGTTTTAAGTCCTAGTCAAATGTCTCCCACTGCACACCATTTTCTGTGTAAATTCTTTTTGTTTGTGTTTTAATGCCATGCTTTCTTGCAAACACTTTTTATACTTGCAAAATGCATACAGTGAAGAAAAATCACACTTCTCAGATACATGCATCTTGAGAACAGTAGCAGAGGCAGAAGAGTACCAGCTATGGGGAAGGTGGTTAGTGAGAAGATGATTCTCCCAGACCTTCAGGAAAGCCAGAAGAGGGTGATTCGTTCTTCACAGCGTAAGAAGCAGAAGAACAGCTCTCTCACAGACTTCAGGAAAGCACCAGGAGCACAACAGCCGTGCATGAACTAATCATGGTCATGCGGACAAGATCTAGGCATGATTCATAAAGTTCAGCCATTGACTCAATTAACATTTTGCTAAATAGACTACCAAAAAAACCAAAAATAAGTATTTTCTGGTGAACAAATATAAGCTTCTCAGGATTTCAAATATTAGTTTTTTTCCCAAGCTTTGCCTCAGAAGTGATACTAATGTGAATTTCACTGGTGAAGTACACTATCTCTTCTGGCCTGTCCACAGCCCACTAGCTAACAAAGATTGCTGTTTTATCCATTTTCTGCTGGAAAGTCAATTATAGTGAGAAACACATTTTCAGTGAAGCTGTTTAAAAATTACATATGCTAAACTACTTCAGATAACAACTTCAAAAATTATTTTAAGATGGTATTTATGTTTTAAAAGGAAGCCACATCAAACTTACAAAAACCGTGTTGAGTATTTTGCAGTAAGTTTGTGGCTTTAACAATTCAAAATGACCAAGAAGTGAATCACAGATTAAGAAAAAAAAACGTACACTCACATTAAAGCAAGATAAGAATTACCAAGGACGTCATAGTTGCAAGCATATGGACTTGTTGCACAGCACTCACGCCCCTTCTCAACATATTTACAGTGCCAGAAGTTCACACTGCTAGAAGGCACCTCCATTTACCCAAATCTGTCAAGTCTTACTTTAAAACTTTGACAACAGGAAGTCCTGTTTTCCCGAGGGATAATCGCTACCGAAGCTCTCACAGAAGCGACCGAGCAGCAGCCCGCCTGGGGATGGGAGTGAGTGGCGGG
>NW_009625677.1:17379-17674 GCF_000690535.1 Cariama cristata | reverse complement strand
GGACTGAAGGTTGCTGGCACATGGGTTGTGCTCTTACCCCCGTTTGGCAAGGACAGACATCTCCGTGACACCTTTCTAGCTCCCTTCCAAGCATCAGGCGCTCCCTGAAGTAGGAAATATTTGCCCAGAGCCTGATAAAGTTCATTTTGCCCCTGCCTTTCTCCTCATTTCCAGGATCGGTGTGCTCCCTGGACCCTAACGATACCTCTCCGGACAACCGGACGCGCATCTCCCGCCGGGTCGGGGTCCCGCACGTGTCCCTGCTGCCGATCTGCAAGGAAACACCAACGTGGCG
>NW_009625677.1:5058-17348 GCF_000690535.1 Cariama cristata | reverse complement strand
GGTGTAGAACTGAGCTGGGGCTCAGGAGGAAGAAGGCAGAGGGCTGCGTTTGCCAGCAAAATATCCTGAAGATGCATCCAAACAGGTCCAGGCTCCCCAAAGTCCAGGAGCCCAGGTAACACCGGCAGTTTCTCTGTAGCATAAAAAAAAATAGTAAAAATCCTGCAGTAAATTGTTCTCTCATCACCGAGATTTAATAGCGGGGCCGTGGGTGGGTTCAGACGTGTCAGAGCAGCGATTGCGTGGGAAAAGAGTCTTGTCTTTTTTTCTTTTTTTTTTTTTTGCCTTCGGAAAGAGGAACACAAGTTCAGCTGCCTGAGCCCAGAACCGGTGCTTCTCATTCAATGCTGCCACTTTCTGTTCGGACCCGCTGGCCTTAACAAACCGCCCTGGCACTTACGGCACAGGCGGCTGTGCTGGAGGGGGGGATGCACAGGTAGGGGAGAAGAGGGGGTGCTCGCAGGGTGCCAGATCCCACCACCTCCTCGCCCTCCCCGGCACGGCCGTGAGCAGGGGCTCACCTCTCCCCTGTGTTTTCTACACTGCAATATTTGCTGCCCGTGTATGAGATGCCGAGGGGGGGATCTCCTCACCCAAAAAATCCCCGTGTAAGGAGGTGAAGAGCAAGTGTAGGAGAGGGAAGGGAAATGGTGATGCTCAGCTCAAACATAGCGTGTCAGGGCTGACGGCAATGAGCAGGAGGCTTTGCTCACACTCCAAGTCCCCATCTGAGGACCTCGGGGTGCATCCCTGCACCGGGAGCTGCAGCAGAGAGGAGGAGGAGGAGGGCCAAAAATTGGGGATTCGTCCATAGGAGAAGCAGAGCTGCTCCCACTCGTCTGCCCCTTCCTTCTGCTTTTGGTTTCCTGCTGGAAATAGACTTTGTGGCAGGGATTTGTGGCAGTCAGCGAGAGAAGGGAGGGATCTTGCAAGAGGTGGAAGGATCAGGTACGGGTCCTCCTTCCTAGAAAAGGGATGGGGAAGAACGGCGCTTGGAAGGTTTTGCATGGACACTGGCTTGAAAGGGCTTTGCAGGGGAGAGGGGAGGAATTCTATGGAATGATATGGGGACCCAACAAAAAAAAAAAAAAGGAAAGGATTGCATAAAGATGATTATAAAAACATAACCCATTCCATATGTGACCGGCTGAAAACCACGCCGGGTGACTGGGGCAGGGGGTCTGGCAGAGGCAGCCGCATGATCACTAACTGCTAAGCCAAGGCAGGCGGCTGCTGGCGAGAGCGGGGTACACGCCGCTCCCCCCCACGCTGAGCCACTGGCACCGGGAGGGCAAAGCAAACGGCGGCACGAAGGACCCACGCCAAAGCGACCTGGCTGCCCCCACGCCTGGCCCCAGCCCCGGTGTCTTCCAGCTGCAGAACTTTCCATGACAAAGAAGGGTTTTCAGGAGCAAAACAGGGAGGAGAGGAGGAAGAGAAGCAGGAGGAAGGCTGGTTGCGGCACGGGCAAGGGACCGGTGACCGTGGCTTGCTTGGGTCACCCACACTCGTGCCATTGACTCCAAATCCTCCTCTCTCCATGGCAGCAGAAATATTGGGGGGAGCGAAACAGCGGAAAGCGATGCCCAGCCCGAGGGGGGGCTCAGCCCCAGCCCCATCACCTGCTGCCCTCCGCTAACGAGCCCTTGGCACGCAAGTGGCAATTATTTCAGCCGTAAAACTCTAAAAGCAGTACTTTTATTAACCTGGCCTGTAACTGGATCCAGCATGCAAACAGTGACGGCCCTGTTCCTGCAGCCCTTGTGTCCCTGAAGCCTTTCCGAGCCGCCTTCGCTCTCCCCGGGAGCCCCTTGGGGTCTTGCAGCACCGAGCGGTGTTTCCCAGCCCCTCCAAGTCCCTTGCCTGCAGCGGGGCAGGGATGCCTCAATCCTTGGAGCAAAGCTGGCTGGGTCTAAGCACAGGGAAGCGGTGCTGGCTGGGTTTGCAGGTGGTTTCTGGGTAGATCCTGTGCCAAGGCCTTCCAAAAATAGATCCTCTATTTTAATCCGTTCGTTATTTCTTCATGCTTTCTACAAAGCACTTGTTATTTCTAGGTGTCACGTCCATTTATCTTCCCCTTCCAAACCCTCCCGCTGCCAGACCGACAGCCTGCAGCGACAGGATGGTCCATCGCTGCTGTGGGAGATCCCGAGAATTGTTCTGGGACCACGGGTTGGACCCTGCGCTGGTCCGGAGCCTGCCAGAGCAGGATGGCTGGATGCTATTTAGAGGTTACTGTGCCCCATATGGGCATTTTGAGGAGGCTCCTGCCTCCTTTTCCTCCTCCTCCATTAGCAGCCGAGTCCGGAGCATCATCTGTAGGCTTCAGAGTGCACATTCTCTTGGCTGAGCAGGGCGCTCAACATAACGCTGCAGGACAAATCATCCGGCAGAAAAGCAGCTGACTCCTGGACAAATGCAGCCAGGTCTGATGCCAGACCACCCTCCCCAAATACTTTTCCCAGTCCCCTAAAGTGAAGGCGCACACACGCATGTACACGCGTGTGCAGGGATGCACAAAGCCCCTCTGGCCCCTAAGCACGACTGGTGCAGCCTGGACTGGGAACAACGCACTGCCCAGTGACTTGCCCCACTGCTGACAGCACCCTATCAGCCACCCAGCAATGGCAGATTTTATTTCCTATCAGCTCTGGTGGGTTTTTCTTCCCCATTTCAGTCCTCCTTTTTTTTTTTCCCCACTCTAATAAGACTTAATAGCCAAGAGCACAGGGCAGAGAACAAGCAGCTCCCATCTCCCCTTCTCTGCAGTCTCCCCACAAGATGAGGAGCCAACCAGGATAGTACCCAGAGATGGATGAGATGAGAGTGGGATGAGGAGAAAGAGCTCGCCGCTGCCAGGAGAGCGGGTTGGGGTGCTCATCCCCTCCTGCAGAGAGGCACGTGGCTGCCCGATGCTCCAGAGGAGGCAGGAGCGGAGATGCCCGTTAGTAATCCCCCTTCCCCCAGCAACCTGCTGCCAGCACGGGTTTACAGCTCTTCTCAAGGTTTTATTAGTGCCTGGTACAGACCCAGGTCTGCTGCCTTTGCCAAATTGTCAGGTTGCTCATAAACCAGAATGATTTAGAAATAACTAATGCTGAAACTATTCCATATCATAAAGAAACAAGTGCTCCTTCCCTGCCAGAAACGCTCCGTGGTGACTGCACTCCCGAGACCTGGTGAGCTATAGAAAGCATGGGACAGTTAATTAAATGGAAAGGCATCCCATTCCCGGGCACTGGAGGGAACAGGGCTTTGCTGGGTTGGCAGAGTGTTTAAAAACAAATACCGTGAGGGTGTGCGGCCGTGCTGGGCTCCCAGAGAAGTCTGGCCGCAGTGGGAAGAGTGCTGGGTCCCTCCGGGGCTGCCCTGTCTAGCATCCATCCTGCTCCAGCACGGAGCTCGGGGTATCTCCGGCCTGAGCAAACTCCCCATCATGGGACTCAGCCCCATCCCTCGGCCCGATGAGGTGCCAATGCCACATTCTGCCCTTCCTGGGAGGAGCTCAGCACCCAGCAGGATCTGGCTTGTGGCGGGCGAAGGGGGGGATGCTGGTGCTCTTCTCATCTGTTGGAGCTGGAGGGCGGGAGGAGGCTGCTGGGGCGAGGTATCGGGTTCTTCTCTCTGCGGTGCAGTATCTCCTTGAAGCGTGACAGCTGCAATTACTTCCAGATGTGCACCTCCTCGCTTCCAGCCGGCTGGGGGGGATGTGGTCAACTCCACGATGGAAACCAAAACCCGGACCAGATGTACCGTATCAGCCTCAGTAACGCGCACATCTGGCCCCAATGCGCGGGCACTGCCAGAGCTAAAGGCTGGTATTCCTTCAGTGCAGCCGGGCTGGTGCCACTTCCCATGGGATTCTCCATCCCGTGGGTACCAGCAGGAGCGAGGCTGACGGGGAGCGTTTTGGGGGGCTGTGCAGGCTGTGAGTGGGTGCCCCGGGTTTGCCAACCTCCCCTTAACACCACGGAGAGCAGGACCTCAAGCTGCTTGGTGGGGCAGGATATGGCTGCTCAGTACCGCAGTGTCCTCCTCTGCCCCGCTGCCGCACCAGGGATGTGGGGAAGGACTCGTGACGTCACCGGTGATGTCAGGAAGGACTGACATTGGTGACATCATGGGATAAATCGGGAAGGAGGAGGGACCCCCGCCTGCACACAAGGCTCTTGGCAGGCAGCAGTGATTAGGGAAGAGCAGCGGAGAGCCCAAGGACAAGCTCAGCGCTCGTCCAAGGGAAGATGCTCGAAGGTGGGGGGGTGCCAGGCACCTCGGGGCTGCGGCTCTGCCTTGGCATCACGCTGCCCGCCTGGGCTTTGCCTCCCCGCAAGGAGCTCTGGGAATATCCTTGGAGATGGAGCCCGACCGCTGTCCCGGGGGACCTCCCCTGCAGCTCCCTCATCCCCCTGCACCTCGCACAAGCCCACCCTCTCCGGCCGGCGCTGTGACAGCTCGGGTCCCCGCTTTTACCTTGGACCCTGCCTCTTACCTCGCACACAGCACTAATAACAATTATCCCCATGTACCTCCTTCACAGAGGACTTGAGAGGAGCAATTAATCTCAGTAACAGGCTTTGAAGAGAAGAAGTGCTGTCTAAGCACTGTGCTCTTATCCTTTTGATGGGGTTAGCTGTGTTGGAATACGAGCGAAGACATTTGGAGTAAATTAATAAAGAGTTTAATGACATCCAAAAGTTAGGGAGATGAAGCATTTGAAAGGAGTTTATAGCTTTACAGGGAGGGAATAGCAATGCAAAGGGCATGTTTTCTTCATCAAGTCTGCTCTTCGGGCTCCAGCATGACTAAGTCTTTGTACCTTTCACCAGGGTGCGTCCGTTCACCCCAGGTCAGCCCACGTTCCCGTGTCCTCCACGGCAGAAGCCCGGTGACCGGTGCTCCCCTGGCAGCGCTGCCGGTGCAGCCCGCAGCCGGGCAGGATGGAGCAGAAGCGCCTGGGGAGCTGGGATTTCACCCTCTGCACAACCCCGGGTGCTTTCTTGGGGATGATGGTCCCCAATTAAAAGTCCTTCTCTTCCCAGCTGCTTGGGAAGCTCTGTGCAAACAACCCATCCCAAAGAAAGGGAAATATTTGGGGGACACAGCTGCCACATCCAACATCTCCTGCCCGGGCAGCTGTGGCTGTGTCGAGGGAAGCAGTGTTTTCCTTCATGCAGGGATTCAGGACATCACGCAGAGCGAGGTACATGACCCCTTGCCACCGTGCTCATCTTCCAACGCTCCGAAATGGCAGGATTTGTGCAAAAGCATCGGGTGCACCCGGCCGGTACTGGCATTGCCGATGCCGGCACTCTCAGCGCCGTGGTGGGAAGATCAGGGTGGCTACAGGGCAGTTATTTAAATCTCAGCATCCCTATAGGTGATGGAGAAGAATCATTAAAATGCAGCAGGTGCCTTGGACTCTTTTGCTCTGAAATCTAAATGGTTTTAAAGCACTCTAGAGATAATGCATTTTCCTCACGGTGTATTTATGAGCGAGCCAAGCTATGAGCGCTTGGCCCAGCTCCCAGAGCGAGTGTCCGATGCTGCACACCCCATAGATGGCAGTTTTTAGTGTTGTTTTTATATTTTCAGCCTGATTAATACCCTTGTGGTGGCTGGACCATGGAGACCGCTTTACGTTTTGCCAGCAGGCTCTGAAGCCAAGGTAGTTTACACAGCGGCTGGCACCGACACGTAGCAAAGCATTTTTCCCCCGCTTCCTCGGCATCTTCCCGATGAGTTAGCCCTGCCCGTCGGCTGGGAGCGGCTGGTCAGGGCATTTGCTGGGACATGACGCTATCCCTGTACCAAATTCCACGGCACAGGCGATTTCACAACCCTTCCAAGAAATGCCTTTTAATTTATAATCCCTGAGGTGCTCAAGCACCTTGAGCAGGGTCTGGGGCTGAGCGGGCAGATGCTCCTTCCCTGTGGATCTGCTTGGAGAAGTGATGGAGAGGTAGCGGGGGGCAAGGGGCACCCAGGGCCTCCCCTCAATACCTGCAGCTCTGCACAAGCACCCGGTGAAAGTCGAACACCCAGACTTTGCAGGGTAAGAGGGGGAGAAAAGCCCCCGGGGGGGGGGTGCACCCCAGCTCTGGGTGGCTGGGGCTGCTCCAGAGGTGCTCCAGATGTTAGCCCAAGCACAAGAACATTGGCAATTCTTCTCTAGACCTCGGCACAGGGTAAAATCAACCTCATAGTTAGGAACACGTGTTTAGGGAGCAACCAGATTAGCTTTTACAATGGTGCTAATTACTCTGAGTTAATTAGCAATCAGTTACCTCTAGGCTCTAAAAGCCCTCAGTGAATGTAAAAACCAAGCTAGAAGGCTCTAAGAGCTGGGAATGGTGCCTTGCTCATTTATCCCCCCCCCCTTTCTCTTTGTCTTTTTCTCTGCTTGGTTGGAGAAGTGGGAAGGCGAGGAGGGACTATAAGGACTTAATGGGATCCCAGCTGCAATCAGACAAGTGAATGGCAAAGGGAAATGTTGCCATAGTGTATTTAGGGATGCTGGCTGCAAGCAAGATAGAATATTGCTTCCTGGAGAGCTCAGCCAGCTCCCAGCAGTGGTGTTAGAAGGAAGCAGCCCCAGGAGGAGAAATAGAGATGTGAGTGATCTCTGATGGCTCTGGTAGCTGCAGAGGAAAGGTTGTCTGCTCCCAGGTCAGCCTGGAAGATGCTCAGGAGCAGAAGGAGCTGCGTGTCCTGGAATAAGATGGGACTGCGGTGAAATGGGAGGAACTGGGGGACCGTGGGTTGGTGCTGCTGGTGTTTGGAAACACGCCTGCGTCCAGGGCACACGCACCTATGGATGTAACGGGTGGGAAGGTATGGGCATCTAAGACACATAAACCTGTGGGTATGGCTGTGCATCTTCCACGGCATTGAAAGAAGCAGCACGTGGCTTTCTCTGTGTCTTGTGCCAGTGAAGGACAACCTGCAGGTTGTTTAAGAGGATTTCCTAGCAGACAGCAAAGAAAAATGAATGAGTTCGTGCTGTACGGAGTGCTGGGTGGCAGGAACCCCTCGGGAGGTGGGCTGGCAGGGGCAAGGAGCTCCCCTTGCAAGTCAGGAAGCTACAGCAAGAGGTTTCCTTGGGTTTGTGTAGTCGTTGGCATCCTGACGTGGTGATTAACGCTGCTGGACCACAGCTGCCGGTGGCACGTATGTGTGGAGAGCACATCACTTTTTCCAGTGGCCTCTGCCTAAATACCTTCAGCCAAAGGAACTGGGATGTTTTCCAAAGCAACCAAGCTTTCTGCAAGCAGATCACCACGCCGTGCCCAGAGGCCCTGTGACACCCGCTTCACTCTGTCCAGCCCTGCCCGGCTGCAGGGGAGCGCGGTGGGACCAGCCTGAGGATGTGGTTGGAGGAGACTCGGATAAAATACCCTGTAGCCATGAATGCACCCCAAAAGGAGCAGCCCCCAGTATCCCGTGTGCTGCCTCTGATGTTGGCTCTGCCTGGGTAAGAGGAGCAGACACAGGCCATGGGACATCTTGAATGCCATCTGGGCACCAGCGAGTCCCCGTGGCTGCCGGCAGCACAGTCCAACCGCTCCCTTTGGTCTTGCCTTTGGTTTCCCTTTCTGCGATGACTCTGGCCAGATGCGGGTGACAGTGGGAATGGAAAATGAGCCCGGGGGGACTTTGGGTGGCAAGGTGGAAAGTCTGTCCTGTGGTAAGGCACCACCCAACACGTGGACCGTGCTTTGCTCCTTGGGATGGGCAAATTCCTGGAAGTGGGATCTGCAGTGCAGAAGTCTGGGGTGAGCAGTGCAGAAACGTTGGCTTGGAAAGGCAAAACGTGCCCCCATTGCTCTGTCCCGGGTTCGGTACCGCGGCTCTCCCCGAGCTGGCAGGTTCATGGGAGAACGATACCGGGGAATTTTTAGACCAATCAGACATTTCTCTCCTTGATTTCACATCACCATTGTATGATTAGCAATTACAGAATCGGGACTTACACACATCAGGGGCCATTTGGCCTTCCCAACAAAACAACTCACCACAAGCCAGGTTACTAATTTTTAAATTTCAGCGAACGGCACTAGGTTAGCACGGGAAGAGTATAATGTACTTGGAAGTAAGGGTTCTGAACTGCAGAATAGATGCTGATTCTTGAAACCGAGTTAGTACAAAACGAAATGTGCATTACAGAAATAAACCTCTACGTTGTTCTTCATTTTATCTTTGTGACGTTTGTGATCGTGACTGTCGTTGTGTGGTTTCGATGCACTACAGAGCTATAGGCGACCAGTGCTGCCCGTCAGCAGGCAGCTGCCCGCACCGCTTTGTACGGAGCTGTTGGGGACAAGGCCACTTCCAGGGGAGCCCTGAGCTACATGGGGGAAAGGAGCTCCTCCAAGACCATGCAGGTTTCAGGTAAAGCATGTTGGCACAGGAAAAATGTGTTAGCTAGGTCTTTAAAAACCAAGCAGGAATACATAAAAGGCACATGCACATTTATATAAACATTCAGATACATGTTTGCATATATATATATATATATATGCATATGTATCTGTTAGAGAGAGTCCTAGCATCGTTTTCGCAGCAAAGACATCTGTCTTCGCTCGGGCTGGATCACTACCATGTTCCATATTACTCCTGCCCTGATTTCCACAGCACGTCCTCTCCCACCTCCCAGCCCGGCCCTGGCTCTCGTGCTGCTCTGAGCGGCTTTCTCGGGGCTTTGCGAGTCCTCGGACCTGGCAATCCGCCTCTGCACCCCGAGCGCAGCTTCCCAGCACCACGACGTGCCAGGGCCACGCTGCATCCCTGCCCGGCATCTCCTCCTTCGTCTTCGCCTAATGGCATGGACCAAAACGTGGCTCCTGGTTTTCTGACTTCATGGCTCCAGCAGTGACTTAATGGGGATGTTAGCAGTTCGTCCTCATCCCCCATACATTGACTGTGCTGATTTGTGTTGAACGCAGCATCCCCGTGGCTGGGACCGAGCTCGGGGACTCTGTGATGCCGCCCAAATGCTTCTTCCCTGGTCTGCTGGGTTTTGTTGGCTCGATCCGAAGGGAGATCTGCTGCGGGATAGAGGCAGGGCTGGGCCAGGCTCTCTTGGCGTCTTCCCTCGGGCTTCAACGCACTTCGGGGCTGCGGTTGGAGAACAGACACAAAACTGTGCGGCCAAAATGCACTGTCCTGCCCTTTCCGTGGGGCTGGCGTGTTGTGTTGCGGATCTGCAGTCGTTCCTTAATTCCAAGCTGTAACTACGCAATCAAGCTCTCCAGTGCAATAAGTCCAAACCCTTTCTTGATTCCTGTATTAAATAAAGTACATTTACAGAGTATATGAATTCCAGATTCAGCCTGGGACTCCAGGGATGCATATTCCTCTCCTGGAACTTGTATATCCGGCCCAAGGATGAAAACCCCCCGAAGCCCTGAGCATAACAAGCATTTCTTGTATTTTTTCTGTCTCCATCACATCGGGCATGTAGTGTATGCTTGGGCTGATAAACAGCATCTGGTTAGAGTCAGGTAAGGACCTCTCCGGGGAGTAGGTTTGTGGTCAGCTGCCAACCTTTCTCTCCCTCCTTAATGTGCTTTTGCAGATGGATGAAAACTGCAGCCAGTCAAGGTTATGGTTTCGGATAGCGCTGGGGAAGGAGGGGGAGAAGGTTGGGCTCCGTCTCTGTCCCATCACCGTGGCTTTGCTGCCAGGGCTGTTGTTTAATGCACGGCACATGCACCGCTGAGCCCTTGATTCTCCTTACAGGAGGGTTTAAGGGGTCTCCACCGACCAAGCAGCTTTGCAGAGCAAGGATCCGGCGAGGATGTAAAGACACCCCAAAGCCCATCTTCCCTTCTGCGGCTTCGGTCCAGGAGGATGCGGTGTGAAAGGGCCGTGCTCGAGGAGCAGAAAGGTGTTGAGCAGCCGTGGCGTTTGCTGTCCCCACTGCTGCCGGCTCCCCGTGCTCCCCTGGCCGGTGCTTTCGAGGAACGGAGGAGCGGTGTGTGCTGGTCCGCTCGATTTGTGTTGGAAACCCTGCTGGCCTGCATGCTCCTCGTGGGATGCTTCGGAGCCTGCTGCCAGGTTCTGGAGAACTGTCCGAATTTGTATTTCTTACAAGCCTTTTTTTTTTCTGCAGGAGGAGGAAGAAATTCTTGTATAAAAATGGAAATGCACCCCTTCTGCCAAGCTATTAGTTCTGCTTCCTATGGAAACCGAGAGGTCCGAGGTCCCTGCCTTTACTCCGTGTTTCTGCATTGAACTTCCAAGTTTATTTTTATGCCCAGATTTGGCAAAGCATTTAGGCCTGAACATAGCGTTACACGTGAGCTGAAGTCCATCCCTGCGTGAGGGTGTATCTGAAACACCTGATAGCGCGCACACACACACATGTGCTTCAGCAAACACCCCCTGCGCTGGGTTTGTTCCTTACTACAGAGACTTGTTTATTTTTTTTTTTTTCTTTTTTTTTTTTTGTCCTTGCCAAGTTATCATTTGCTTTAATTAATTTCGCACAGCGAGCCTGGGAGCTGACTGGTGGTTTCAAGCCTCTAGAATAGCCAGGGAAACCAATTTAATTAGCTCAAGTGAGCCAAAGTTACTTAAGCGATTTGTAATAAGTTCCAGGCTCTCCCACACCAAAGGGCTCTCAGCCGAGGACAGAAACTTCCTGCGCCTGTTCTGCAGGGCAGCGGGGACCGGGGCTTCATCCTGCACCCGATGAACGCTTGCTGGGGGGGATGCGGAGCAGCCCTGGCTGGGGAATTCAGCGGGTGCTGTCGTGGGGTTTTGCATCCCTGATGGCAGGGCTGGGTTTTTGGGGGTGCAGCAAGCATCGTTCCCCCTTCTGTGGCCCACCGGAATGCTGTGCAAACACAGGAGTTTCTCATTTCTGCATCGCGTTGCTTTCCTCCGCCGTCTGCCCCGCAGCGAGGGAAGGGCCAGGGAGATGGTGCCTGTAGCGAGGGGACCCTTCGTGTCCCCCGACACCCGCTAAGGGCAGTGCTCTGCAGCAGCAGCAGCTTTCAGCTGGGTGTATTTATGTTGTTAAAAATCTGTGATCAAAACACTGTTTTCCCTCTTTTTCTGCTTGCTGGGAATTTCATGTGGGTGGGTAAGTCTGTATGTGCTTCTTGCTTTTGCAGGCAGGCTGACAGCATGGATGTCCTGGCTCTGCTGGTGTCAGGGCTATGGGATGCTCCTGTATCCCCGATCCTCTTCCCCGTCTTGGAGGTAGGAGCTGTCACATCACATCAGCGACCAATTCCTTGAGCCTCGGCACAACCGGTGCCGCTTCAGTTCAACCCAGCTAATTCAGCCAGGACTTGCCAGGTAGGCTGGAGCACCATCCCACATGTGCTGCCTTCGCTCTGCGACGTGGCTGCGATATCCGGCGCAGGCAAAACCACCGCGAGACCAGATGCCGTTCCTGGGGCTTCACTTCATCTCCCCGTCCCGCTCCCGGGGGAGCCGGCTGCGGGATGCTCTTCACGTGGCAGCCGAGGGGATGAGCCAAATCTCATTCCCAGAGCTCTGTGCTGGGGGCTGCAGGGCTTTGAAATGTCTTCTGCCAGGGAAAGTGCCTGGATGGCTGCAGGGAAGAGCTGGGATGCGTTTCCCCAGCCTTGGCAGCGGGGCTGGGACCGCAGCAGCGGCACTGAAGGCAGCGGCACGAGGCAGGTGGACCTCGGAGCAGCAGTGGGGAGAGTTCCCATCCGTGGGATTGGGATACTGGCATGAGGAAGATCCCAGCTGCTGGTGATGGGCACCCAGCTCCTGTGCTCGGCTCATCACTGGGGAGGACCGCGAGCATGGTAGCCCCTCTCCCCTGGCACGCTGTCCCCATAATTCACACTCTGGTGGAGCATCTCCAGCTGTTTGGTGGTGATGGGGAAAAACAAGAGCCTGGCTCTGCCATGGTGACAAAGCTGTCCTGACCCCCCCAGGACCAAACCCCACCTTGGGAAAGCGGGGGTTCTTCTTCAGCAGGCTGCTTTTTGGAGCTCGCCCCATACACACTGACTGCCTTTCCTTTGGGAAGAGGAGAGATGCAGGCCAAGGAAATCTCCCAGCCGTGCACAGCTTCATCTCCAGCCGCTGCAGAGGGCTCCTGCGGGTAACTGCGGCTGCACCATGTCTTCATCCCTTCCTAAACACCAGCTTTAGGGACATACTTGGCCTCTCTGCAGAAACCACCGATAACATGTCCAACTGCAACTGCATATTTGTCTCCCTGGCACCTCTTGGGAACGATGGAGTGGGGCCAGGCAGCGCATTCGGCACCAGGCAGATGCCAACCCTGCGACCTGCCGGCAGAG
>NW_009625677.1:0-4772 GCF_000690535.1 Cariama cristata | reverse complement strand
ACCCAAAGGCCACGTTGCTGCAAGATGCATCACTTTGCAGGGAAGGCTGGAAGGCAGCGCGGATTAAACCCCCACAAAAATCAACTTAATTATTGGGGAATAAAGATCCCATTATTCTCTTTGCCCTGAAGCAAGAAAAAGGAAATTTCTCTCGTTTCCTTCCTAAATTCAAATGAGACTGGGTGAGATTTATAGGGAGGGTGTGCCTGGCACAGGAGCAAGGACAACAGCAGCCGGCACAGGAGCCAGCGATGCACAAACCCGGTGAGGATCTCAGGCAGGGCGGTGGCACCAACCCCGGCACCACGATGTGACTCGGCTGCACCTTTCAGGAGGAGGAAGATGCTACCAGGACAAAGTTCCTTTGGCTCCAGGCCTTTTTATGATTATACCCTACTTGCACAGACAGCTCGAGGATCTCATTGCACTGGCGCCTGTCTAACAATTCGCATTACGTTTGCACCAGCCTGGAGCGTGTGCAGGGAGAGGTCCTGCTTCAGCTCCCAAAAATGCAACCCTATGCAATGGGGACAGCATTGTCCCCACTAGCCAGGCAGCTCCGGAGCTCCCCGCACCCCCATCTTTGTGGCAATGTTATTAATTAAGTGGTGCTTTTCCCATGGAAGTGAAAGTTCCCGGTTTAAGCAAGCCCAGCCTGGAGCCTTCAAAAGGTGCTGGGACAGGTCTAGGGGACAGGTGACAATAACCATCAACTGGGCAAAACTGGTGCTTTGGGGGAAAAAAAAAAAAACAAACAGCTGAAACCGCATTTTTCTGGCAGCACAACAGTTGCTTGTCTTAAACAAGACATTTTAAATTTACGCTGCGAGCCAAAAAAAAGTTGTAATTTGAATATACAGCATGGCACATTCCTCAGAAATTGATCATAAAGTTCTGTTAAAACACAGGCACGGCCTGAGTAAAATAAATATTTTTGCTTCCAGAGAAGTGAAAGGTCTGGCCAGCGACTCAATTTATAATATTTTTAGCAGGTGATTCATCGAAGAGGGAAAAAAATACCCAGGGCAGCTGAATCCAGCAATGCCTCTTTGTCTCGGCAGGGCTATCACATCCAGGCGCGCCGGTAGCTGCCTGCGGTGAAGCTCCCTGCTGCCGGGACCGCATGCAGCCATGGACCCTTTTTGGGGTCTCCCTGAGCCCCCCAGGACCTGCTGCCTTCAGCAAAGCTGGAGGATGTGGGGCTGCAGCTTCTCCGGAGAGCCAGAAGCTTCTGGCTGCTTTGGGGATGGGATTGTCACCCGTGGCGAGTGCTGGGGTTGGACATGGGTCCTGCCACGACCGGGTGCTACAGCGCGGCCAAGGCTCCGTGGGTGGAGGGAGGCAGCCCTTAAGCCCTGGCAATGGGTCCCTTCTCCATCCCGGAGCGGGAAATGAGGCAGGCAAGGACAGAGGTCCCTTTTGAGGCGTTGTTTGCCCACGGCAACCTCAGGAGCTGTGGGTTTGGATGGGGTTTCTTGACCGGGTTCCACTCACCACATTGCTGTGGGCTGGGGATGGAAAACAAACCCTTTGGCCTTTCCTATCTCCGGCTCCAACAGCAGATATTTTTATTTTCCTCCTCGCAGGTACCGACTCTTCCCCAGCTTACTGCAGATCTCGCAGCCTGCGGATTCGTGGGTGCTCTCTGCTCATGCGTATCCTTGTTTGTGCGGTGAGGGTGAGCACGGGGAAAGGAATTGGGGGAAAATACAGACAAAAAGGAGGTTCTCCACAGCACTGTGACTTTATTCTTCATTTTATGCACATGGAGGTCAGGCTATAAAGCCTACGGGAGGCTGCACACGCTGCAGTACTGGAGGTAGCAGCTCGGAAGCCCACGAGGGAGATGCAGGCACCGGGTGCCGGGCGATGCTGCGGCTGCACCCGGACCCCTCCCTCCTCCTCTCCCTGCTGCATGGGCACGAATCGAGCAATGCGGCCATGCAGAGCCCCGTGTTGGACCACGGCTCCACCGGGCACCCGAAGGGTATTTCTGGAACTGGTGGGCATCGAGTCGTGGCTGATGCCTTTGGACTTCTCTCCGGTGCTTGTGGTCAAATGAAAAGAGTGGTCTTTAAACTAGCTGCTTGTGATGCACGAGACACCTGCTCCCGGCTATAAAAATGGATTAGCTGCATTGCATCTGGAGCCCATCCAGGCAGCAGCGCCTTCTCCAGCATCCCATTTGGCAGGCAGAACCCATTGCCTGAAAACGCAATGAAGGGGAGCAAGGGGGCAAGATACAGAGTTAAAAGGAGGATCTGGAAGCTGTCATCCTCTCTAGGTGGAGAATCAGAGAGCTTTGAGCAGCCCCAGATGCAGCTCTGTCACCGAGGGCTGGATCCTGCTTCTCCACCCGCCCCTCGCCGTGCCTTTCTGTTGTTCTTTGTGCTTGAGCCTGGTCCCAGCGTGCTCCCAGCTGGCCGGGTTTTCAGCCTGGATACAAACTCCAGAGCAGCAGATACTAACTCATTGTATTCCGAGTGTTGGAAGGGACTCCGTAGTCCAACGCAAATTGAGTGGTGATATATTAAATAGGAAGAAAGTCCTGCTCCTTCATAGAGCATCCAGGATGCACAGTGCTGAAGGTGCCACCTCAAGCCCTGCCCTGGGAATCTGCATCCAAGCTCATCCCTCCACATTCCAGGGAGATTAGATGGGACCTGCTCCTGCCCCTGTGACGCTGACATCCCGGAGAGCCCAGCAGGGTGAGGATAATCCTGCTGTCCCATGGGTGCTCAGCCGGCTCTGCGCCGGAGCGGACAGCCGGGCACAGCCTCGGCAGCGGCCGTCTCCTGCTCTCACTGCTGCTGCACAACGGAGGAGCAAAGGAGCAGCCCGCTTCTCTTCAGCAGTGGTCGGAAATATCCCAAACCAAAGAATTATATGCATTTCCTTCATTCACCTGGAAAATCTTATTCCCCTGCTAGACATCTGCCATAACATAGTCCTGCCTGGATCGTGAACCACACGTGGAGTTTTATTATGCTCTGAATACCAATTATTTCAGGTACTCATGCAGCAATTTCTGCCCCAAATGATGCAATAAGGGAATTGGAGCTAAGCTGAGACTATGTTTGGGCGATTGCGATAAATCTGGTTTTATTATCAGCTTTCTGGTCAGCGTGCCACTCGGTCCTCGCTGCTCTGGTTTTGACTGACACGCTCTGCGATCCTTTCCAGCTCATGCAAGGCCAGATGCTTGGGACCAGCTCTTGGAAAACAACTGGCAGAGTCAGGGCTGCAACTGGAGGCTCAGGTTTCTGACTGATTTTCAATGCTTGGGGAAGCTCCCAGAGTTGCAACATCGTTCTGCAACACATTGTATCAAAGGTGGGATGCTGAAATGTGCTGGGTTTGGAGCAACCTGCTGACCAGCTGAGGAAGGCATGGACCTGGGGAAAGAAAGGAAGATGGAGAGCTGCAGAAGACCAGATTTCTCTGAATGCAGACCCAGGAGGGACCCCGGCAGCTTGCTGGGCAGCGTGGGCCACCCCTGCCCCATGGCAGTGGGTTTTTCTCCAGGACTTTTGCCTGGAGATGAAGAGAAGCAGCTTCCCTGAAAAGGGCAGATAAACAAAGAGCAGACGGGAAATTAATGTGGCCCAAGGCTGAGCTCACTGACCGAGATGTATGCAACGGGGGTCAATTAAGCTGCGACCACGCAGCCTCGCAGGGCAAATTAAGTGCCAATTTTCTGCACTGCTGAAGAGGTAAAGAATTAAAATGATAACTAACAGGAAGTTTCAGCTGAAAAGAAAGAGCAAGTTGGGAGATGGGAGTTTGAGGCTGGACTCGGGCCAGCAATGAGATAACCGGGTGAGCATCACTGCCCTCTGCCGAAGTGAGCTCCGGGGAGGTCCCGGAGCTGCTTTCCTGCCCCAAACCCCTGGGGTCTGCAGGGCTGGCATGGGCTAGGGGCTGGCATGGGCTGCGTGCCAGAGGCTGGCAGCTCACAGAGCCAAGCCTGGCCGAGCGTGGGTTCTGGTACAGATCATCCAAGCAAGATGAAGGAGTGCAACCTCTACTCTTTGACCAAGGTACCCACACGCTGCCCTTCTGGCTGGAGGGAGCGATGGGTGGCCGGGAAGGGTGCTCAGGCATCCGAGGGTGCACAGACAGAGAAGGTAGAAGCGATAGGGGCTCCTGGGCTGTCACCCCCCGCCCTGCTTGCCCAGGCGTGTCCCTCTCCGTGCAAAGCGCAGCGGTGTCTTTCCCAACCACCGTCCTCCTCCTGCTTTTTGCAGAAGGTGGGAATGCAGAGAGCTGGTTTTATTCCCTCTGCACGGCTGCTGCAGGTCCTGGGGTGTTTGGGGAGATAATTCTGTCCAGGGCACAGGGCAGGGACCAGAGTCCGGCCCCGGGGAGATGGGAGCAAACTGCAGAATTGGTTTGTGAGGGGAAGTTCCCTGTCTGAGCAGAGTTTTCTCTTTGAGAAGCAACACCCCGGCCTGATGCTTTCCCGAGAACGAAATGGCTGCGGCACAGCCCGTCGCTCATTCCCGTTCCTTGCGCTCCCTCTGCAGGAGCGGCCACCGGCCGGGGGACCAGGGGCCACATCCAGCCCACTGGTTTGTAGCCAAAGTTAGGTTGGCACTTCTCGCATCAACCCTTTGGGTTTAATTGAAAGACTCGAGCTAATTTCCGTGTGTGTGCAGTAGGCTGAGTCCCGTCCCGTGTGACATTTGGGGACCAGACTGCAGTTTGGGCTTGGGCAACTGGGGGCTGGGGGCGGGGGGGGTTGATGCCCTCAGGGCTCTGGGCAATGGGGG
>NW_009625676.1:0-4172 GCF_000690535.1 Cariama cristata | reverse complement strand
AATATATATATAAAAAAATGCCTACATGAGTTTCAGACATTTACTTTTACAAGTACTACAATAAGCCACACGTAAAAGGTGAGGCGTAGAGAACTACACCTCCAGCAAAACAGAAGATTTGGTTACGATTACCTCAATATGACCAAAAACATTATTTCTCAGGAGACAGAGAAGGAAAAAAGGAACAAGCCAACAGAAAATACTGAAGCATATTCTTGAATATTTCAAGAAGAAATGTGCGAAGATGAGAACATCTGAAACTGGAAAGCTCAAGCACAACTTCATTTCCCTAGCATCAACCATGGAATTAGTCCAGTCCAGTAGCAACCAGAAGTCGTTAGCATATGTGCATACATCTAAGCTTATACAAGAGGAAAACAACAGACAGGTCTGTAGGGATTTTTTCCTCTCTCCCCATTCTTCCATCAGTTCAACACAGTTAGAGGAGTCCACTTCTCCTTACCATGCCACAACGTCACACTCAGATGGAAAAAAACACCAAACAGAAATGGAGACAACAGCTTTTGTCATCTTCTGTGACAGCTCTAGACAGGCGAAGACTAAAATTAGTCAGTGGGTCCAGGTGAAAAAGAGATCTGTGTTGCTATAGCTCACGTTTATTTATCCAGCCTAACTGGGCATGATCCAATGTATCAGCACAATACCAATTGATTTCATTGTGCTGGCTGAAGCACAGAGGACTTCCACTCCCCAGCCTAAATTTGGCACATTTTGTGAGCAATTAAAAAAAAAAAAAAAATTCAAATAAATTAAGAAGTACTGATTTTCTGTCTAAAAAGTCACCTATGTGTACACACACAAATCTCTACGTGTACCTTCAGCACTATTTACTTGTGCTATTTTCCCCTGGTAATTGTTTTAATACTAACTTTCACACAGCTTTAAAAAGGTATATAAAATATTGCTTTCTCTCCAGAAGTTATTTTTGATGATATCAAGTAACTTGAAACATCTTTCTGTTTCACAGCTTCTAGTCACAAACTTTCCACATCTACTCCTCAAGGGAGGGGATTTTTTCATACAAGTATTTCAAAGTTTTCTTAAGCAGTACAGCAAAATACTATTTGATTTACACTGTGGTTTCCATTATGTTACTCCTTCACATCTTCTGCTTAGAGCACACCTGTAATGGAACTCTGGCTGTAGCTGTCCATCTAGATTTTGAAGCTCTTGGGAGATTTTACAGGTAAGGAGCAAATGCTAACCCAAGACTAAGTCATTTAAAAATAGGCTTTTTACAAGACTGTTAATATTCATCATCTTCACAGGACCTTGAACTTTTTGCTGGTGTATTGACAAAGACTTTGTTTACTGTCTAGACCACAATAGATAGAAATGCTAGTTCTACTTTACATTACTTTACACGGTATGAAACTACAAAAAGTGTAAACCAAGAACTTCTGTACATGAGATCACAGGGAAAATCTCGTATTTCTGTTTTAAAATATTTGAAAAGAACACAAAAGTCTCCATAATTGCTCATATAAAAAGTGAGAAGAATGTCAAAGCTGGCAAATACTTGTAACTTGACTCATTTAAACAGCAGGTTTGCTCAGGTGTTCACAACTCAATATGCACCCTGCCAGTTTAGACCCTTAAGTGATGCCCAGATAAACACATCTTAATCCAAACATACACAGAAATATTGTGCTTGGTCTTCAACTGGTGTCAATCTTAACAGTGCCATTGAGATCCACAGAGCTATGCCACTTTTTACCAACACAGGCTAGTGGCCCGTTGAAATGGTTTTGCAGTGAAAAGAGAATTGGAAAGAACAACACTACTTCCCAAAATTGGAAGTATTTCATACTTTCGATACCTCCCAGTTCTCTTGTGAATAGTCCTCACTTCACTTTGACAATTGCATGCATGTATGTATGAATGAGTCAAACCTATAAGCCTGTTTGCCAGTTAAACACTGCTGACAGCTCACATACCACAATTTTACTTTTAGGTATATCTTACTTATAATCTCTCTAATGCTTTAGCTTGAACATTTTAAGTAAATTTTCCATTCCTGCATGAAGTGGTCAATACTGTCTACAAAAGCTGAAATTTACTTAAGAGTCCATTCTTGGAAAACAAAGTGTTTCTCTAACTTTGAAAATTTACGAAGCATACTGAAGCAATACCAAATTTTTTTCTCTCCCCCAAAATCTCCCTGTAGCACACAATCAGTACTAGGGACATACAAATTAGGTCTAATTTTGTTTTTACCTTACATTTGGAGCTGGTAAAGGATAGTAAATGACCTGGTAAATAAGTCCACTGCACCTTGCAAAGACAGTACAGCAGAAAGAGTGATTATCCTCAAAGTACAGATGAAAACTAATTCAGATGCAAGCTGTATGCGCCTCAGTGTCATTTAGTGTTCCATGTTGTTACAGCAATTACTTAAATGAGAACTTAGCGTCATACGATACTTCACAAAACACTTACAAGAAGCAACTCTGATAGACTGAAGCACACCACACCTTTTTTGTTAAGCTAAATTAGAACCAAGTTATAAAATACCTCCCTAAATTAAGTAACTTATGGTAGAGGTACTTTGATAATATTTTAATCACAGCAGCATACTGCAGTATAATAAACTTTGGCACAATTGCATAGCTGTATCAGTCAAGGGGTTTCAGTTTGGCCCGACACCTTACACCACACGGTCTGTGGGTTCAATTCTGGCTCTTCTCAGGCCAGTGGCAAAATTCCCACCGGCTTCACTGCATCCAGGATTTTGGTCTACACGCCTAGCTACTGTGTAACACCCACAAATAACAGGTATGTAACTTAAAGGGATCCCACCAACTCTCTTTTTCATCTGAGTTATTCCCCACTACCAGCATTACACTCAGAATTAGCAGGATAAATATTTACGACTATTTTTAAGCAGCCGCTTTTATTCTCTAAGTAGATAACGCTTCCTTTTCTGCATGGCCATTTATTTTAGAGGATTTTTGATACCCAGTGACAAAACCTTCACTCAGACTTTTGGTCTGTTTCCTCTTTGCCTTCTGAAAGAGGCACAAACAAGCTAAAGAGGAAAGGAGGTGTGGCTGCAAAAGCACTCTAGCTCAGAAATATCCAGGTGACAGTCGGTGGGAGAAGCAACTTGTAGTCTTCGTTCATTTCAGACCTGCACTTGGGGGTATTACTTTCATAGCAAGGACTTTCTTCAGAACTCCGTCACCTGAGATGCCAGGCTCCCTATCATCCCCCCATCTTTGTCATCGAGATTACGGCGAGCACTACAGCGCTTGTATACTTGTGAAGAGTACAAATTACTCCGTCAGCCAAATCATTTTCTCTGGAAAAGGCACAAAGTTGCCCTGGGGACTAACATATCCAACAATAAACAAGCACAAATTAAAGCAGAACTCAAACACAATTTAAACTGTTACTTTATCCTTGAGGGGTTAGGTCAGAGACTTCTGCAAACCTGCTTACCCAAGTAGCGGGTTTAAAACCCACCGGGAATGCAGCTAGAACAAATTCTAGTGAGATTTACAGACACTGCGACCGTATCCACAAGCGGTTGGGTTTGTTCAAAGCAGACAACGATGACAGCCAAGCGGTCCACTAAGGAAACCCTACATGACAGATTTGGCTCAGGGTAACCGCAGTCACCATTCAGCACACAACGGGTCACGAACCCGAACACTTGTTTTCAATAGTTTGTGCAACACCATTCCCTTCTATGTCTTCAAAGTCAGGATCTGATTTTGGAAGAACTGTTTGCGTGCTGCTTAGCCTTGGAAGAGAGCATCTATCTCCCCGAACAAGTAAGGAGGGGGACAAGAGCACACAGGACAAGTATCTTTAACAGCGCATCCCGGGCATTAAGACCAGGCAGATGCAAGCCAAAAAAGATTTCGAGGACTCTTCCCAGATTCACTGGCGCTTGCCAGGTCGCAAATGCTTTCTGCCACGATCAAACCAGCCGTTATTAAAGCAAGATGCCAAAACGCACGGAAACACCGGTCCTCTCCCCTCGCCTCGGGACGTGGTAAATACAAGGCATGAGACGCTGCTCGGCGGATTTCGGACGCCGGGAGCTCCCCTCCCTTCGCCCCCGCTGAAGGGGAAGGGAAAAGAGGATCCCCCTGCCCCAGAGGAGCCGAGCAGGTAAAACAAGTCACAGGCAAGTTGGCCCCGGG
>NW_009625675.1:0-2232 GCF_000690535.1 Cariama cristata | reverse complement strand
TCATATTATAATGTTGTAGCCAGCCTGGCTGAACTGCAACTGCCCCTGATTCTTGTTTTCTTAAACCCATCGTGTTTCCTAAGCATAACTCTCTTTCCTGGATGTGATGCACTGTGCTTTCAAGTGAGCCCAAATATTATTTTAGGTGTCTTGCCCAGAGAAGAGTCACCAAGCGGGATGTATCCTCCCCCTCCGAACTCACTTTCCAGTGTAATCCCCGGCACCTCCCTGCCGAGATCAGAGGGTTGGGCAGCATCCCATCCCGGCAGCATCCCCATGTCCCATCCCAGCAGCAAGGACCTGGACTGGTCTCTGAGACATACTGGGTGACCACGCTTGCCGTGAGAGCTGTGGGGTCCAGGCCGATACCCACACACCTTCCCCAGCTGAGATGGGGATGCTGCCCTCCTGGGCAGCGCAGGTAGCTCAGCTACAGGGATTTGTCTAGAGGCAGCATCTTTAGGAAGGAATTTGTGGCGGTTTCTTGTATAAACGAGCAGCTTGGATGTGCTCAGTGCTTGCAAAACCCAAATACATGATAAGGAAGTGTGGATTAGCCTAAGAAATAGAAAACTGGGGTTGCAGTGGAGTGGGAGCTGCCAGCAGCCCTTGCTTGGGGCAGAGAGGTTGTCTTTGGCTGGGGAGCCCTCCAGAGAGGGGAAACAAGGAGCATGGCCAAAAAGATCTTTGTAAAAGCCTTGCTGGCTGGCTGGCTGGATCCTGGCTGCTACCGCTCCTCAGCTCACCTGATGCCAGAGCTGGCACACGGCTTTTTCCTATGGCTTGTGGAGCTGTGCCAGTGGTGCTGGGCACCGGGACCGCAAGATTGAAACTTCTCTGTGCTGGATTATGGATAGATGCTCAGGTGGAGAGCGTTCTCTGCACCAGGCGAAAGAGCCTGATGTACGCAAGGCACTCGAGGATGGGGCGGCTGAGTGACACGGCAGGTCACATCATGCCGCAGGGTGACTTGCGGCACACGTCCATCTGTGGCACGCATCCGTCCGAGGCACCTGACCATCCATTGCAGCCCTCGGCGTGGTTTCCTTCCAGGGGGTGATTGCTGATTTGAAGCTGCAAGGGGACCCACGGGCAGCTGAGCGCCAGTGTGAGGAAGAGGAGGATGACACTGAGGAGGTGAGGGCTGGAAGCCTGGCTGGGGCAGACTGGGGGGCTGCTGCCCCGTGCTCCTGGCTCCCCCTGGCTCACCCCTTGCTCCTTCTTCCCGGGCAAACGCAGGTCTCTGGTGATTTCGGCAGCGGAGCAGAAGGTGGACACCAACCTTCGGGGAAAGTTGGGGTGAGTTGGTGCCTGTGAGTGTTGCGCTCAGCAGCAGGACCCCAAGATTTTAGGGAAGAGGAAGGCTGAGAGCACTCCATGCTCAAAGTCTTGGGATGCCTGATGGAGTCCCGGCGCCTGTCCCTTTTGGGAATGCACGGGGAGGTGAATGGAACCATGGTGTCCCTTTGTTGTTGGCACAGGGTGTCCCAGGGCTGGTGGATGCCGTCCCCGTCACCTCTCCCCCTGTGGCAGCGGGTAGCGGGACGAGGAGTGGTGGGGGGTCCCCGCAGCAAGCTGAGAGGACCAGAGCGGAGGAAACACTGCGAGTCTCCACGGGAGGTAATGCCGGCAGCTTTGCCCTTTTCCACCGTGCCGACCGGCCCTGGGGCACACCAGCGGGGACGTTGGTGGGGTGGTTGTCCCCAAGCACAGCCAGGTTCCTTTTCCCTTTCTGCAGGCATCGGCCCCAAAGGCGAAAAGGGGGAGAAGGGTGAACGTGGCCTGAAAGGGGATTCGGGGACCAGCAGCATCGTCGGGAGGGGCAGCATCAAGGGTGAAAAGGTGGGTGAGAGAGTGGACCCCGGGGGCTCAAGGACACCAGTGACATGTCCGTGTTTGGCACTCGTTCCTCTTTGTTTCTGTCCTGCAGGGGGAGAAAGGAGAACTGGGTGTTAAGGTGAGCATCGCTGGGGGAGTCAGGGCAAAGCCATGCCTGCCTGGGCTGCCACCCCTGGGGATGTGCCACCCATCCTTGTTTCCCTCCCCTCCCTTCCCCAGGGCAGC
Organism: Cariama cristata; assembly: GCF_000690535.1. Classification (NCBI taxonomy): domain Eukaryota; kingdom Metazoa; phylum Chordata; class Aves; order Cariamiformes; family Cariamidae; genus Cariama; species Cariama cristata. Next base: position 168 of record NW_009625675.1, on the reverse strand, counting down.
GCTGGATTTGGCTACCCTGGCTCCAAGGGCCAGAAAGGGGAACCAGGTGACCCGGGCCCCCCTGGGACCCTCTCACAGCATGCCGATGGCTCAGTGGTCGAGCAGGTCACCGGTCCCCCAGGGCCACCAGGGAAGGACGGAGCCCCTGGCAGAGATGGCGAGCCTGTG